>NC_064471.1:4813117-5062534 GCF_023343835.1 Lagopus muta
CTGGTATTTCTGTGCGAAAATGTCCTATTTTTGGACAGAATATTGGTATTTCTGGGAGGAAACATCATATTCTTGAGGAGAAAACTGTTGTTCCTGGGAAAATATGTCATATTTTTAATAGCAAACTAATGTTTCTGGGGGAAAATATCACGTATTTGGATTGAAAATTGGAATTTCTGGGAGGTGTCTCGCTCCAATTTATAGGAGGGAGATGAGGTTCTTTTAATGTCTGTATACCCGGCGTGAGATTCAGAAACAGCGGTTCATATGTTGTTCCATCCAGTTTATTACCAAACCTAGTCAGGGAGACGGGGAAGGGAAGGAGGGCCATAGAAAAGACGGGAAAGAAGCAGGAGTTGCGTCAAGCGGGGACAGTCACCAGCAGGATCCAACAGCGGCCCCGTTGCATGGCGTTTGAAGGTCCCAGGCAGACGCAGCAGGGGGACGGGGAGCAGCAGCGTGGCTGGCCTTGGGCAGCAAGCAGGTAGACGAAGAAGTCGAGGAGCCAATCCTTGAAGCTGCAGCAGCGCTCAGGCAGCAGGCACAGGAGAATTCGACAGCATGCAGGAGTCACCTCACGAGGAATCTGCTCGTCAGGAATCCCTCTTCTTCTTCAGGAGGAATCTGCTGCCAGAAATCCTCCGTTCTTCATGAGGAATCTGTTGTCAGAAACCTCTGTTCTTCTTCATGAGGAGTCTGTTGTCCGAAAACCCATCCCCGTGGTTTTCATTTCCTCTTTTATCCTCCTTGTTCTCCTGCCTAAGTGACAAGGATGGGCCTTGAGCAAGAGTCATTGAGTACCCCCTGAGATGGCCATCTTCCTGAGATAAGTCCACACAAAGGAGCACTTCACAGCTATTTAGCTGCAGCTCATCTCGCTCTGGTCGCCCCTGGCCTTGCCCATCTGCACCCCACAGACAAAGGATCTCACAGCCTTTGCCCAGGACTTGCCTGGACTTGTTCATCTGTGTCCTTCAGATAAAGGACTTCACAATCCTTGCTCGGGCCTTGAACAAGTCCATCTGTGTCCCCAGCAAGCTTTTGAGACACAGAAGTTAACAGAATAATCTCTTACAGGAGGAAACGTCATATTTCTTGTAGAAAATGTCATGGTTTTGCAAAGAAAACTGGCATTCCTGGGAAAAAAATGTCATATTTTTGGATAGGAAAGGGATGTTTCTGGGGGGAAATCTCACGTATTTGGATTGAAAATTGGTATTTCTGGGAGGAAATGTCATCTACTTAGGACAAAACTGCAATTTCTGGGGGAAAATATCATATTTCTTGCAGAAAAGATCGTATTTCTGTAGAGAAAACAGGTGTTCTTGTGTGAAAATTTTGTATTTTGGGAGAGAGAACTGCAATTTCTTGCAATAAATGTTGTATTTTTTGTAGAAAACTGCTGTTTCTGGCAGAAAGCGTGAAATTTTTGGGGAGAAAACTGCTATTTCTGGGAGACGCTGTCGTATTTCCGAGAGAAAGCCGGTATTTCCGGCAGAAAATGTCATTTTTTTTGAGAAAGAAATCTGGTATTTCTGTGCGAAAATGTCCTATTTTTGGACAGAATATTGGTATTTCTGGGAGGAAACATCATATTCTTGAGGAGAAAACTGTTGTTCCTGGGAAAATATGTCATATTTTTAATAGCAAACTAATGTTTCTGGGGGAAAATATCACGTATTTGGATTGAAAATTGGAATTTCTGGGAGGTGTCTCGCTCCAATTTATAGGAGGGAGATGAGGTTCTTTTAATGTCTGTATACCCGGCGTGAGATTCAGAAACAGCGGTTCATATGTTGTTCCATCCAGTTTATTACCAAACCTAGTCAGGGAGACGGGGAAGGGAAGGAGGGCCATAGAAAAGACGGGAAAGAAGCAGGAGTTGCGTCAAGCGGGGACAGTCACCAGCAGGATCCAACAGCGGCCCCGTTGCATGGCGTTTGAAGGTCCCAGGCAGACGCAGCAGGGGGACGGGGAGCAGCAGCGTGGCTGGCCTTGGGCAGCAAGCAGGTAGACGAAGAAGTCGAGGAGCCAATCCTTGAAGCTGCAGCAGCGCTCAGGCAGCAGGCACAGGAGAATTCGACAGCATGCAGGAGTCACCTCACGAGGAATCTGCTCGTCAGGAATCCCTCTTCTTCTTCAGGAGGAATCTGCTGCCAGAAATCCTCCGTTCTTCATGAGGAATCTGTTGTCAGAAACCTCTGTTCTTCTTCATGAGGAGTCTGTTGTCCGAAAACCCATCCCCGTGGTTTTCATTTCCTCTTTTATCCTCCTTGTTCTCCTGCCTAAGTGACAAGGATGGGCCTTGAGCAAGAGTCATTGAGTACCCCCTGAGATGGCCATCTTCCTGAGATAAGTCCACACAAAGGAGCACTTCACAGCTATTTAGCTGCAGCTCATCTCGCTCTGGTCGCCCCTGGCCTTGCCCATCTGCACCCCACAGACAAAGGATCTCACAGCCTTTGCCCAGGACTTGCCTGGACTTGTTCATCTGTGTCCTTCAGATAAAGGACTTCACAATCCTTGCTCGGGCCTTGAACAAGTCCATCTGTGTCCCCAGCAAGCTTTTGAGACACAGAAGTTAACAGAATAATCTCTTACAGGAGGAAACGTCATATTTCTTGTAGAAAATGTCATGGTTTTGCAAAGAAAACTGGCATTCCTGGGAAAAAAATGTCATATTTTTGGATAGGAAAGGGATGTTTCTGGGGGGAAATCTCACGTATTTGGATTGAAAATTGGTATTTCTGGGAGGAAATGTCATCTACTTAGGACAAAACTGCAATTTCTGGGGGAAAATATCATATTTCTTGCAGAAAAGATCGTATTTCTGTAGAGAAAACAGGTGTTCTTGTGTGAAAATTTTGTATTTTGGGAGAGAGAACTGCAATTTCTTGCAATAAATGTTGTATTTTTTGTAGAAAACTGCTGTTTCTGGCAGAAAGCGTGAAATTTTTGGGGAGAAAACTGCTATTTCTGGGAGACGCTGTCGTATTTCCGAGAGAAAGCCGGTATTTCCGGCAGAAAATGTCATTTTTTTTGAGAAAGAAATCTGGTATTTCTGTGCGAAAATGTCCTATTTTTGGACAGAATATTGGTATTTCTGGGAGGAAACATCATATTCTTGAGGAGAAAACTGTTGTTCCTGGGAAAATATGTCATATTTTTAATAGCAAACTAATGTTTCTGGGGGAAAATATCACGTATTTGGATTGAAAATTGGAATTTCTGGGAGGTGTCTCGCTCCAATTTATAGGAGGGAGATGAGGTTCTTTTAATGTCTGTATACCCGGCGTGAGATTCAGAAACAGCGGTTCATATGTTGTTCCATCCAGTTTATTACCAAACCTAGTCAGGGAGACGGGGAAGGGAAGGAGGGCCATAGAAAAGACGGGAAAGAAGCAGGAGTTGCGTCAAGCGGGGACAGTCACCAGCAGGATCCAACAGCGGCCCCGTTGCATGGCGTTTGAAGGTCCCAGGCAGACGCAGCAGGGGGACGGGGAGCAGCAGCGTGGCCGGCCTTGGGCAGCAAGCAGGTAGACGAAGAAGTCGAGGAGCCAATCCTTGAAGCTGCAGCAGCGCTCAGGCAGCAGGCACAGGAGAATTCGACAGCATGCAGGAGTCACCTCACGAGGAATCTGCTCGTCAGGAATCCCTCTTCTTCTTCAGGAGGAATCTGCTGCCAGAAATCCTCCGTTCTTCATGAGGAATCTGTTGTCAGAAACCTCTGTTCTTCTTCATGAGGAGTCTGTTGTCCGAAAACCCATCCCCGTGGTTTTCATTTCCTCTTTTATCCTCCTTGTTCTCCTGCCTAAGTGACAAGGATGGGCCTTGAGCAAGAGTCATTGAGTACCCCCTGAGATGGCCATCTTCCTGAGATAAGTCCACACAAAGGAGCACTTCACAGCTATTTAGCTGCAGCTCATCTCGCTCTGGTCGCCCCTGGCCTTGCCCATCTGCACCCCACAGACAAAGGATCTCACAGCCTTTGCCCAGGACTTGCCTGGACTTGTTCATCTGTGTCCTTCAGATAAAGGACTTCACAATCCTTGCTCGGGCCTTGAACAAGTCCATCTGTGTCCCCAGCAAGCTTTTGAGACACAGAAGTTAACAGAATAATCTCTTACAGGAGGAAACGTCATATTTCTTGTAGAAAATGTCATGGTTTTGCAAAGAAAACTGGCATTCCTGGGAAAAAAATGTCATATTTTTGGATAGGAAAGGGATGTTTCTGGGGGGAAATCTCACGTATTTGGATTGAAAATTGGTATTTCTGGGAGGAAATGTCATCTACTTAGGACAAAACTGCAATTTCTGGGGGAAAATATCATATTTCTTGCAGAAAAGATCGTATTTCTGTAGAGAAAACAGGTGTTCTTGTGTGAAAATTTTGTATTTTGGGAGAGAGAACTGCAATTTCTTGCAATAAATGTTGTATTTTTTGTAGAAAACTGCTGTTTCTGGCAGAAAGCGTGAAATTTTTGGGGAGAAAACTGCTATTTCTGGGAGACGCTGTCGTATTTCCGAGAGAAAGCCGGTATTTCCGGCAGAAAATGTCATTTTTTTTGAGAAAGAAATCTGGTATTTCTGTGCGAAAATGTCCTATTTTTGGACAGAATATTGGTATTTCTGGGAGGAAACATCATATTCTTGAGGAGAAAACTGTTGTTCCTGGGAAAATATGTCATATTTTTAATAGCAAACTAATGTTTCTGGGGGAAAATATCACGTATTTGGATTGAAAATTGGAATTTCTGGGAGGTGTCTCGCTCCAATTTATAGGAGGGAGATGAGGTTCTTTTAATGTCTGTATACCCGGCGTGAGATTCAGAAACAGCGGTTCATATGTTGTTCCATCCAGTTTATTACCAAACCTAGTCAGGGAGACGGGGAAGGGAAGGAGGGCCATAGAAAAGACGGGAAAGAAGCAGGAGTTGCGTCAAGCGGGGACAGTCACCAGCAGGATCCAACAGCGGCCCCGTTGCATGGCGTTTGAAGGTCCCAGGCAGACGCAGCAGGGGGACGGGGAGCAGCAGCGTGGCCAGACTTGGGCAGCAAGCAGGTAGACGAAGAAGTCGAGGAGCCAATCCTTGAAGCTGCAGCAGCGCTCAGGCAGCAGGCACAGGAGAATTCGACAGCATGCAGGAGTCACCTCACGAGGAATCTGCTCGTCAGGAATCCCTCTTCTTCTTCAGGAGGAATCTGCTGCCAGAAATCCTCCGTTCTTCATGAGGAATCTGTTGTCAGAAACCTCTGTTCTTCTTCATGAGGAGTCTGTTGTCCGAAAACCCATCCCCGTGGTTTTCATTTCCTCTTTTATCCTCCTTGTTCTCCTGCCTAAGTGACAAGGATGGGCCTTGAGCAAGAGTCATTGAGTACCCCCTGAGATGGCCATCTTCCTGAGATAAGTCCACACAAAGGAGCACTTCACAGCTATTTAGCTGCAGCTCATCTCGCTCTGGTCGCCCCTGGCCTTGCCCATCTGCACCCCACAGACAAAGGATCTCACAGCCTTTGCCCAGGACTTGCCTGGACTTGTTCATCTGTGTCCTTCAGATAAAGGATTTCACAATCCTTGCTCGGGCCTTGAACAAGTCCATCTGTGTCCCCAGCAAGCTTTTGAGACACAGAAGTTAACAGAATAATCTCTTACAGGAGGAAACATCATATTTCTTGTAGAAAATGTCATGGTTTTGCAAAGAAAACTGGCATTCCTGGGAAAAAAATGTCATATTTTTGGATAGGAAAGGGATGTTTCTGCGGGGAAATATCACGTGTTTGGATTGAAAATTGGTATTTCTGGGAGGAAATGTCATCTACTTAGGACAAAACTGCAATTTCTGGGGGAAAATATCATATTTCTTGCAGAAAAGATCGTATTTCTGTAGAGAAAACAGGTGTTCTTGTGTGAAAATTTTGTATTTTGGGAGAGAGAACTGCAATTTCTTGCAATAAATGTTGTATTTTTTGTAGAAAACTGCTGTTTCTGGCAGAAAGCG
Source organism: Lagopus muta (assembly GCF_023343835.1). Lineage (NCBI taxonomy): Eukaryota > Metazoa > Chordata > Aves > Galliformes > Phasianidae > Lagopus > Lagopus muta. The sequence goes on from NC_064471.1 coordinate 4,819,117, forward strand.
TGAAATTTTTGGGGAGAAAACTGCTATTTCTGGGAGACGCTGTCGTATTTCCGAGAGAAAGCCGGTATTTCCGGCGGAAAATGTCATTTTTTTTGAGAAAGAAATCTGGTATTTCTGTGCGAAAATGTCCTATTTTTGGACAGAATATTGGTCTTTCTGGGAGGAAACATCATATTCTTGAGGAGAAAACTGTTGTTCCTGGGAAAATATGTCATATTTTTAATAGCAAACTAATGTTTCTGGGGGAAAATATCACGTATTTGGATTGAAAATTGGAATTTCTGGGAGGTGTCTCGCTCCAATTTATAGGAGGGAGATGAGGTTCTTTTAATGTCTGTATACCCGGCGTGAGATTCAGAAACAGCGGTTCATATGTTGTTCCATCCAGTTTATTACCAAACCTAGTCAGGGAGACGGGGAAGGGAAGGAGGGCCATAGAAAAGACGGGAAAGAAGCAGGAGTTGCGTCAAGCGGGGACAGTCACCAGCAGGATCCAACAGCGGCCCCGTTGCATGGCGTTTGAAGGTCCCAGGCAGACGCAGCAGGGGGACGGGGAGCAGCAGCGTGGCTGGCCTTGGGCAGCAAGCAGGTAGACGAAGAAGTCGAGGAGCCAATCCTTGAAGCTGCAGCAGCGCTCAGGCAGCAGGCACAGGCGAATTCGACAGCATGCAGGAGTCACCTCACGAGGAATCTGCTCGTCAGGAATCCCTCTTCTTCTTCAGGAGGAATCTGCTGCCAGAAATCCTCCGTTCTTCATGAGGAATCTGTTGTCAGAAACCTCTGTTCTTCTTCATGAGGAGTCTGTTGTCCGAAAACCCATCCCCGTGGTTTTCATTTCCTCTTTTATCCTCCTTGTTCTCCTGCCTAAGTGACAAGGATGGGCCTTGAGCAAGAGTCATTGAGTACCCCCTGAGATGGCCATCATCCTGAGATAAGTCCACACAAAGGAGCACTTCACAGCTATTTAGCTGCAGCTCATCTCGCTCTGGTCGCCCCTGGCCTTGCCCATCTGCACCCCACAGACAAAGGATCTCACAGCCTTTGCCCAGGACTTGCCTGGACTTGTTCATCTGTGTCCTTCAGATAAAGGACTTCACAATCCTTGCTCGGGCCTTGAACAAGTCCATCTGTGTCCCCAGCAAGCTTTTGAGACACAGAAGTTAACAGAATAATCTCTTACAGGAGGAAACGTCATATTTCTTGTAGAAAATGTCATGGTTTTGCAACGAAAACTGGCATTCCTGGGAAAAAAATGTCATATTTTTGGATAGGAAAGGGATGTTTCTGGGGGGAAATATCACGTGTTTGGATTGAAAATTGGTATTTCTGGGAGGAAATGTCATCTACTTAGGACAAAACTGCAATTTCTGGGGGAAAATATCATATTTCTTGCAGAAAAGATCGTATTTCTGTAGAGAAAACAGGTGTTCTTGTGTGAAAATTTTGTATTTTGGGAGAGAGAACTGCAATTTCTTGCAATAAATGTTGTATTTTTTGTAGAAAACTGCTGTTTCTGGCAGAAAGCGTGAAATTTTTGGGGAGAAAACTGCTATTTCTGGGAGACGCTGTCGTATTTCCGAGAGAAAGCCGGTATTTCCGGCGGAAAATGTCATTTTTTTTGAGAAAGAAATCTGGTATTTCTGTGCGAAAATGTCCTATTTTTGGACAGAATATTGGTATTTCTGGGAGGAAACATCATATTCTTGAGGAGAAAACTGTTGTTCCTGGGAAAATATGTCATATTTTTAATAGCAAACTAATGTTTCTGGGGGAAAATATCACGTATTTGGATTGAAAATTGGAATTTCTGGGAGGTGTCTCGCTCCAACTTATAGGAGGGAGATGAGGTTCTTTTAATGTCTGTATACCCGGCGTGAGATTCAGAAACAGCGGTTCATATGTTGTTCCATCCAGTTTATTACCAAACCTAGTCAGGGAGACGGGGAAGGGAAGGAGGGCCATAGAAAAGACGGGAAAGAAGCAGGAGTTGCGTCAAGCGGGGACAGTCACCAGCAGGATCCAACAGCGGCCCCGTTGCATGGCGTTTGAAGGTCCCAGGCAGACGCAGCAGGGGGACGGGGAGCAGCAGCGTGGCCGGCCTTGGGCAGCAAGCAGGTAGACGAAGAAGTCGAGGAGCCAATCCTTGAAGCTGCAGCAGCGCTCAGGCAGCAGGCACAGGAGAATTCGACAGCATGCAGGAGTCACCTCACGAGGAATCTGCTCGTCAGGAATCCCTCTTCTTCTTCAGGAGGAATCTGCTGCCAGAAATCCTCCGTTCTTCATGAGGAATCTGTTGTCAGAAACCTCTGTTCTTCTTCATGAGGAGTCTGTTGTCCGAAAACCCATCCCCGTGGTTTTCATTTCCTCTTTTATCCTCCTTGTTCTCCTGCCTAAGTGACAAGGATGGGCCTTGAGCAAGAGTCATTGAGTACCCCCTGAGATGGCCATCATCCTGAGATAAGTCCACACAAAGGAGCACTTCACAGCTATTTAGCTGCAGCTCATCTCGCTCTGGTCGCCCCTGGCCTTGCCCATCTGCACCCCACAGACAAAGGATCTCACAGCCTTTGCCCAGGACTTGCCTGGACTTGTTCATCTGTGTCCTTCAGATAAAGGACTTCACAATCCTTGCTCGGGCCTTGAACAAGTCCATCTGTGTCCCCAGCAAGCTTTTGAGACACAGAAGTTAACAGAATAATCTCTTACAGGAGGAAACATCATATTTCTTGTAGAAAATGTCATGGCTTTGCAAAGAAAACTGGCATTCCTGGGAAAAAAATGTCATATTTTTGGATAGGAAAGGGATGTTTCTGCGGGGAAATATCACGTGTTTGGATTGAAAATTGGTATTTCTGGGAGGAAATGTCATCTACTTAGGACAAAACTGCAATTTCTGGGGGAAAATATCATATTTCTTGCAGAAAAGATCGTATTTCTGTAGAGAAAACAGGTGTTCTTGTGTGAAAATTTTGTATTTTGGGAGAGAGAACTGCAATTTCTTGCAATAAATGTTGTATTTTTTGTAGAAAACTGCTGTTTCTGGCAGAAAGCGTGAAATTTTTGGGGAGAAAACTGCTATTTATGGGAGACGCTGTCGTATTTCCGAGAGAAAGCCGGTATTTCCGGCGGAAAATGTCATTTTTTTTGAGAAAGAAATCTGGTATTTCTGTGCGAAAATGTCCTATTTTTGGACAGAATATTGGTATTTCTGGGAGGAAACATCATATTCTTGAGGAGAAAACTGTTGTTCCTGGGAAAATATGTCATATTTTTAATAGCAAACTAATGTTTCTGGGGGAAAATATCACGTATTTGGATTGAAAATTGGAATTTCTGGGAGGTGTCTCGCTCCAATTTTTAGGAGGGAGATGAGGTTCTTTTAATGTCTGTATACCCGGCGTGAGATTCAGAAACAGCGGTTCATATGTTGTTCCATCCAGTTTATTACCAAACCTAGTCAGGGAGACGGGGAAGGGAAGGAGGGCCATAGAAAAGACGGGAAAGAAGCAGGAGTTGCGTCAAGCGGGGACAGTCACCAGCAGGATCCAACAGCGGCCCCGTTGCATGGCGTTTGAAGGTCTCAGGCAGACGCAGCAGGGGGACGGGGAGCAGCAGCGTGGCCGGCCTTGGGCAGCAAGCAGGTAGACGAAGAAGTCGAGGAGCCAATCCTTGAAGCTGCAGCAGCGCTCAGGCAGCAGGCACAGGAGAATTCGACAGCATGCAGGAGTCACCTCACGAGGAATCTGCTCGTCAGGAATCCCTCTTCTTCTTCAGGAGGAATCTGCTGCCAGAAATCCTCCGTTCTTCATGAGGAATCTGTTGTCAGAAACCTCTGTTCTTCTTCATGAGGAGTCTGTTGTCCGAAAACCCATCCCCGTGGTTTTCATTTCCTCTTTTATCCTCCTTGTTCTCCTGCCTAAGTGACAAGGATGGGCCTTGAGCAAGAGTCATTGAGTACCCCCTGAGATGGCCATCATCCTGAGATAAGTCCACACAAAGGAGCACTTCACAGCTATTTAGCTGCAGCTCATCTCGCTCTGGTCGCCCCTGGCCTTGCCCATCTGCACCCCACAGACAAAGGATCTCACAGCCTTTGCCCAGGACTTGCCTGGACTTGTTCATCTGTGTCCTTCAGATAAAGGACTTCACAATCCTTGCTCGGGCCTTGAACAAGTCCATCTGTGTCCCCAGCAAGCTTTTGAGACACAGAAGTTAACAGAATAATCTCTTACAGGAGGAAACGTCATATTTCTTGTAGAAAATGTCATGGTTTTGCAACGAAAACTGGCATTCCTGGGAAAAAAATGTCATATTTTTGGATGGGAAAGGGATGTTTCTGGGGGGAAATCTCACGTATTTGGATTGAAAATTGGTATTTCTGGGAGGAAATGTCATCTACTTAGGACAAAACTGCAATTTCTGGGGGAAAATATCATATTTCTTGCAGAAAAGATCGTATTTCTGTAGAGAAAACAGGTGTTCTTGTGTGAAAATTTTGTATTTTGGGAGAGAGAACTGCAATTTCTTGCAATAAATGTTGTATTTTTTGTAGAAAACTGCTGTTTCTGGCAGAAAGCGTGAAATTTTTGGGGAGAAAACTGCTATTTCTGGGAGACGCTGTCGTATTTCCGAGAGAAAGCCGGTATTTCCGGCGGAAAATGTCATTTTTTTTGAGAAAGAAATCTGGTATTTCTGTGCGAAAATGTCCTATTTTTGGACAGAATATTGGTATTTCTGGGAGGAAACATCATATTCTTGAGGAGAAAACTGTTGTTCCTGGGAAAATATGTCATATTTTTAATAGCAAACTAATGTTTCTGGGGGAAAATATCACGTATTTGGATTGAAAATTGGAATTTCTGGGAGGTGTCTCGCTCCAATTTATAGGAGGGAGATGAGGTTCTTTTAATGTCTGTATACCCGGCGTGAGATTCAGAAACAGTGGTTCATATGTTGTTCCATCCAGTTTATTACCAAACCTAGTCAGGGAGACGGGGAAGGGAAGGAGGGCCATAGAAAAGACGGGAAAGAAGCAGGAGTTGCGTCAAGCGGGGACAGTCACCAGCAGGATCCAACAGCGGCCCCGTTGCATGGCGTTTGAAGGTCCCAGGCAGACGCAGCAGGGGGACGGGGAGCAGCAGCGTGGCCGGCCTTGGGCAGCAAGCAGGTAGACGAAGAAGTCGAGGAGCCAATCCTTGAAGCTGCAGCAGCGCTCAGGCAGCAGGCACAGGAGAACTCGACAGCATGCAGGAGTCACCTCACGAGGAATCTGCTCGTCAGGAATCCCTCTTCTTCTTCAGGAGGAATCTGCTGCCAGAAATCCTCCGTTCTTCATGAGGAATCTGTTGTCAGAAACCTCTGTTCTTCTTCATGAGGAGTCTGTTGTCCGAAAACCCATCCCCGTGGTTTTCATTTCCTCTTTTATCCTCCTTGTTCTCCTGCCTAAGTGACAAGGATGGGCCTTGAGCAAGAGTCATTGAGTACCCCCTGAGATGGCCATCATCCTGAGATAAGTCCACACAAAGGAGCACTTCACAGCTATTTAGCTGCAGCTCATCTCGCTCTGGTCGCCCCTGGCCTTGCCCATCTGCACCCCACAGACAAAGGATCTCACAGCCTTTGCCCAGGACTTGCCTGGACTTGTTCATCTGTGTCCTTCAGATAAAGGACTTCACAATCCTTGCTCGGGCCTTGAACAAGTCCATCTGTGTCCCCAGCAAGCTTTTGAGACACAGAAGTTAACAGAATAATCTCTTACAGGAGGAAACGTCATATTTCTTGTAGAAAATGTCATGGTTTTGCAACGAAAACTGGCATTCCTGGGAAAAAAATGTCATATTTTTGGATGGGAAAGGGATGTTTCTGGGGGGAAATCTCACGTATTTGGATTGAAAATTGGTATTTCTGGGAGGAAATGTCATCTACTTAGGACAAAACTGCAATTTCTGGGGGAAAATATCATATTTCTTGCAGAAAAGATCGTATTTCTGTAGAGAAAACAGGTGTTCTTGTGTGAAAATTTTGTATTTTGGGAGAGAGAACTGCAATTTCTTGCAATAAATGTTGTATTTTTTGTAGAAAACTGCTGTTTCTGGCAGAAAGCGTGAAATTTTTGGGGAGAAAACTGCTATTTCTGGGAGACGCTGTCGTATTTCCGAGAGAAAGCCGGTATTTCCGGCGGAAAATGTCATTTTTTTTGAGAAAGAAATCTGGTATTTCTGTGCGAAAATGTCCTATTTTTGGACAGAATATTGGTATTTCTGGGAGGAAACATCATATTCTTGAGGAGAAAACTGTTGTTCCTGGGAAAATATGTCATATTTTTAATAGCAAACTAATGTTTCTGGGGGAAAATATCACGTATTTGGATTGAAAATTGGAATTTCTGGGAGGTGTCTCGCTCCAATTTATAGGAGGGAGATGAGGTTCTTTTAATGTCTGTATACCCGGCGTGAGATTCAGAAACAGCGGTTCATATGTTGTTCCATCCAGTTTATTACCAAACCTAGTCAGGGAGACGGGGAAGGGAAGGAGGGCCATAGAAAAGACGGGAAAGAAGCAGGAGTTGCGTCAAGCGGGGACAGTCACCAGCAGGATCCAACAGCGGCCCCGTTGCATGGCGTTTGAAGGTCCCAGGCAGACGCAGCAGGGGGACGGGGAGCAGCAGCGTGGCCGGCCTTGGGCAGCAAGCAGGTAGACGAAGAAGTCGAGGAGCCAATCCTTGAAGCTGCAGCAGCGCTCAGGCAGCAGGCACAGGAGAATTCGACAGCATGCAGGAGTCACCTCACGAGGAATCTGCTCGTCAGGAATCCCTCTTCTTCTTCAGGAGGAATCTGCTGCCAGAAATCCTCCGTTCTTCATGAGGAATCTGTTGTCAGAAACCTCTGTTCTTCTTCATGAGGAGTCTGTTGTCCGAAAACCCATCCCCGTGGTTTTCATTTCCTCTTTTATCCTCCTTGTTCTCCTGCCTAAGTGACAAGGATGGGCCTTGAGCAAGAGTCATTGAGTACCCCCTGAGATGGCCATCATCCTGAGATAAGTCCACACAAAGGAGCACTTCACAGCTATTTAGCTGCAGCTCATCTCGCTCTGGTCACCCCTGGCCTTGCCCATCTGCACCCCACAGACAAAGGATCTCACAGCCTTTGCCCAGGACTTGCCTGGACTTGTTCATCTGTGTCCTTCAGATAAAGGACTTCACAATCCTTGCTCGGGCCTTGAACAAGTCCATCTGTGTCCCCAGCAAGCTTTTGAGACACAGAAGTTAACAGAATAATCTCTTACAGGAGGAAACATCATATTTCTTGTAGAAAATGTCATGGTTTTGCAAAGAAAACTGGCATTCCTGGGAAAAAAATGTCATATTTTTGGATAGGAAAGGGATGTTTCTGCGGGGAAATATCACGTGTTTGGATTGAAAATTGGTATTTCTGGGAGGAAATGTCATCTACTTAGGACAAAACTGCAATTTCTGGGGGAAAATATCATATTTCTTGCAGAAAAGATCGTATTTCTGTAGAGAAAACAGGTGTTCTTGTGTGAAAATTTTGTATTTTGGGAGAGAGAACTGCAATTTCTTGCAATAAATGTTGTATTTTTTGTAGAAAACTGCTGTTTCTGGCAGAAAGCGTGAAATTTTTGGGGAGAAAACTGCTATTTCTGGGAGACGCTGTCGTATTTCCGAGAGAAAGCCGGTATTTCCGGCGGAAAATGTCATTTTTTTTGAGAAAGAAATCTGGTATTTCTGTGCGAAAATGTCCTATTTTTGGACAGAATATTGGTATTTCTGGGAGGAAACATCATATTCTTGAGGAGAAAACTGTTGTTCCTGGGAAAATATATCATATTTTTAATAGCAAACTAATGTTTCTGGGGGAAAATATCACGTATTTGGATTGAAAATTGGAATTTCTGGGAGGTGTCTCGCTCCAATTTATAGGAGGGAGATGAGGTTCTTTTAATGTCTGTATACCCGGCGTGAGATTCAGAAACAGCGGTTCATATGTTGTTCCATCCAGTTTATTACCAAACCTAGTCAGGGAGACGGGGAAGGGAAGGAGGGCCATAGAAAAGACGGGAAAGAAGCAGGAGTTGCGTCAAGCGGGGACAGTCACCAGCAGGATCCAACAGCGGCCCCGTTGCACGGCGTTTGAAGGTCCCAGGCAGACGCAGCAGGGGGACGGGGAGCAGCAGCGTGGCCGGCCTTGGGCAGCAAGCAGGTAGACGAAGAAGTCGAGGAGCCAATCCTTGAAGCTGCAGCAGCGCTCAGGCAGCAGGCACAGGAGAATTCGACAGCATGCAGGAGTCACCTCATGAGGAATCTGCTTGTCAGGAATCCCTCTTCTTCTTCAGGAGGAATCTGCTGCCAGAAATCCTCCGTTCTTCATGAGGAATCTGTTGTCAGAAACCTCTGTTCTTCTTCATGAGGAGTCTGTTGTCCGAAAACCCATCCCCGTGGTTTTCATTTCCTCTTTTATCCTCCTTGTTCTCCTGCCTAAGTGACAAGGATGGGCCTTGAGCAAGAGTCATTGAGTACCCCCTGAGATGGCCATCATCCTGAGATAAGTCCACACAAAGGAGCACTTCACAGCTATTTAGCTGCAGCTCATCTCGCTCTGGTCGCCCCTGGCCTTGCCCATCTGCACCCCACAGACAAAGGATCTCACAGCCTTTGCCCAGGACTTGCCTGGACTTGTTCATCTGTGTCCTTCAGATAAAGGACTTCACAATCCTTGCTCGGGCCTTGAACAAGTCCATCTGTGTCCCCAGCAAGCTTTTGAGACACAGAAGTTAACAGAATAATCTCTTACAGGAGGAAACATCATATTTCTTGTAGAAAATGTCATGGTTTTGCAAAGAAAACTGGCATTCCTGGGAAAAAAATGTCATATTTTTGGATAGGAAAGGGATGTTTCTGCGGGGAAATATCACGTGTTTGGATTGAAAATTGGTATTTCTGGGAGGAAATGTCATCTACTTAGGACAAAACTGCAATTTCTGGGGGAAAATATCATATTTCTTGCAGAAAAGATCGTATTTCTGTAGAGAAAACAGGTGTTCTTGTGTGAAAATTTTGTATTTTGGGAGAGAGAACTGCAATTTCTTGCAATAAATGTTGTATTTTTTGTAGAAAACTGCTGTTTCTGGCAGAAAGCGTGAAATTTTTGGGGAGAAAACTGCTATTTCTGGGAGACGCTGTCGTATTTCCGAGAGAAAGCCGGTATTTCCGGCGGAAAATGTCATTTTTTTTGAGAAAGAAATCTGGTATTTCTGTGCGAAAATGTCCTATTTTTGGACAGAATATTGGTATTTCTGGGAGGAAACATCATATTCTTGAGGAGAAAACTGTTGTTCCTGGGAAAATATGTCATATTTTTAATAGCAAACTAATGTTTCTGGGGGAAAATATCACGTATTTGGATTGAAAATTGGAATTTCTGGGAGGTGTCTCGCTCCAATTTATAGGAGGGAGATGAGGTTCTTTTAATGTCTGTATACCCGGCGTGAGATTCAGAAACAGCGGTTCATATGTTGTTCCATCCAGTTTATTACCAAACCTAGTCAGGGAGACGGGGAAGGGAAGGAGGGCCATAGAAAAGACGGGAAAGAAGCAGGAGTTGCGTCAAGCGGGGACAGTCACCAGCAGGATCCAACAGCGGCCCCGTTGCATGGCGTTTGAAGGTCCCAGGCAGACGCAGCAGGGGGACGGGGAGCAGCAGCGTGGCCGGCCTTGGGCAGCAAGCAGGTAGACGAAGAAGTCGAGGAGCCAATCCTTGAAGCTGCAGCAGCGCTCAGGCAGCAGGCACAGGAGAATTCGACAGCATGCAGGAGTCACCTCACGAGGAATCTGCTCGTCAGGAATCCCTCTTCTTCTTCAGGAGGAATCTGCTGCCAGAAATCCTCCGTTCTTCATGAGGAATCTGTTGTCAGAAACCTCTGTTCTTCTTCATGAGGAGTCTGTTGTCCGAAAACCCATCCCCGTGGTTTTCATTTCCTCTTTTATCCTCCTTGTTCTCCTGCCTACGTGACAAGGATGGGCCTTGAGCAAGAGTCATTGAGTACCCCCTGAGATGGCCATCATCCTGAGATAAGTCCACACAAAGGAGCACTTCACAGCTATTTAGCTGCAGCTCATCTCGCTCTGGTCGCCCCTGGCCTTGCCCATCTGCACCCCACAGACAAAGGATCTCACAGCCTTTGCCCAGGACTTGCCTGGACTTGTTCATCTGTGTCCTTCAGATAAAGGACTTCACAATCCTTGCTCGGGCCTTGAACAAGTCCATCTGTGTCCCCAGCAAGCTTTTGAGACACAGAAGTTAACAGAATAATCTCTTACAGGAGGAAACGTCATATTTCTTGTAGAAAATGTCATGGTTTTGCAACGAAAACTGGCATTCCTGGGAAAAAAATGTCATATTTTTGGATGGGAAAGGGATGTTTCTGGGGGGAAATCTCACGTATTTGGATTGAAAATTGGTATTTCTGGGAGGAAATGTCATCTACTTAGGACAAAACTGCAATTTCTGGGGGAAAATATCATATTTCTTGCAGAAAAGATCGTATTTCTGTAGAGAAAACAGGTGTTCTTGTGTGAAAATTTTGTATTTTGGGAGAGAGAACTGCAATTTCTTGCAATAAATGTTGTATTTTTTGTAGAAAACTGCTGTTTCTGGCAGAAAGCGTGAAATTTTTGGGGAGAAAACTGCTATTTCTGGGAGACGCTGTCGTATTTCCGAGAGAAAGCCGGTATTTCCGGCGGAAAATGTCATTTTTTTGAGAAAGAAATCTGGTATTTCTGTGCGAAAATGTCCTATTTTTGGACAGAATATTGGTATTTCTGGGAGGAAACATCATATTCTTGAGGAGAAAACTGTTGTTCCTGGGAAAATATGTCATATTTTTAATAGCAAACTAATGTTTCTGGGGGAAAATATCACGTATTTGGATTGAAAATTGGAATTTCTGGGAGGTGTCTCGCTCCAATTTATAGGAGGGAGATGAGGTTCTTTTAATGTCTGTATACCCGGCGTGAGATTCAGAAACAGCGGTTCATATGTTGTTCCATCCAGTTTATTACCAAACCTAGTCAGGGAGACGGGGAAGGGAAGGAGGGCCATAGAAAAGACGGGAAAGAAGCAGGAGTTGCGTCAAGCGGGGACAGTCACCAGCAGGATCCAACAGCGGCCCCGTTGCATGGCGTTTGAAGGTCCCAGGCAGACGCAGCAGGGGGACGGGGAGCAGCAGCGTGGCCGGCCTTGGGCAGCAAGCAGGTAGACGAAGAAGTCGAGGAGCCAATCCTTGAAGCTGCAGCAGCGCTCAGGCAGCAGGCACAGGAGAATTCGACAGCATGCAGGAGTCACCTCACGAGGAATCTGCTCGTCAGGAATCCCTCTTCTTCTTCAGGAGGAATCTGCTGCCAGAAATCCTCCGTTCTTCATGAGGAATCTGTTGTCAGAAACCTCTGTTCTTCTTCATGAGGAGTCTGTTGTCCGAAAACCCATCCCCGTGGTTTTCATTTCCTCTTTTATCCTCCTTGTTCTCCTGCCTAAGTGACAAGGATGGGCCTTGAGCAAGAGTCATTGAGTACCCCCTGAGATGGCCATCATCCTGAGATAAGTCCACACAAAGGAGCACTTCACAGCTATTTAGCTGCAGCTCATCTCGCTCTGGTCGCCCCTGGCCTTGCCCATCTGCACCCCACAGACAAAGGATCTCACAGCCTTTGCCCAGGACTTGCCTGGACTTGTTCATCTGTGTCCTTCAGATAAAGGACTTCACAATCCTTGCTCGGGCCTTGAACAAGTCCATCTGTGTCCCCAGCAAGCTTTTGAGACACAGAAGTTAACAGAATAATCTCTTACAGGAGGAAACATCATATTTCTTGTAGAAAATGTCATGGTTTTGCAAAGAAAACTGGCATTCCTGGGAAAAAAATGTCATATTTTTGGATAGGAAAGGGATGTTTCTGCGGGGAAATATCACGTGTTTGGATTGAAAATTGGTATTTCTGGGAGGAAATGTCATCTACTTAGGACAAAACTGCAATTTCTGGGGGAAAATATCATATTTCTTGCAGAAAAGATCGTATTTCTGTAGAGAAAACAGGTGTTCTTGTGTGAAAATTTTGTATTTTGGGAGAGAGAACTGCAATTTCTTGCAATAAATGTTGTATTTTTTGTAGAAAACTGCTGTTTCTGGCAGAAAGCGTGAAATTTTTGGGGAGAAAACTGCTATTTCTGGGAGACGCTGTCGTATTTCCGAGAGAAAGCCGGTATTTCCGGCGGAAAATGTCATTTTTTTTGAGAAAGAAATCTGGTATTTCTGTGCGAAAATGTCCTATTTTTGGACAGAATATTGGTATTTCTGGGAGGAAACATCATATTCTTGAGGAGAAAACTGTTGTTCCTGGGAAAATATGTCATATTTTTAATAGCAAACTAATGTTTCTGGGGGAAAATATCACGTATTTGGATTGAAAATTGGAATTTCTGGGAGGTGTCTCGCTCCAATTTATAGGAGGGAGATGAGGTTCTTTTAATGTCTGTATACCCGGCGTGAGATTCAGAAACAGCGGTTCATATGTTGTTCCATCCAGTTTATTACCAAACCTAGTCAGGGAGACGGGGAAGGGAAGGAGGGCCATAGAAAAGACGGGAAAGAAGCAGGAGTTGCGTCAAGCGGGGACAGTCACCAGCAGGATCCAACAGCGGCCCCGTTGCATGGCGTTTGAAGGTCCCAGGCAGACGCAGCAGGGGGACGGGGAGCAGCAGCGTGGCCGGCCTTGGGCAGCAAGCAGGTAGACGAAGAAGTCGAGGAGCCAATCCTTGAAGCTGCAGCAGCGCTCAGGCAGCAGGCACAGGAGAATTCGACAGCATGCAGGAGTCACCTCACGAGGAATCTGCTCGTCAGGAATCCCTCTTCTTCTTCAGGAGGAATCTGCTGCCAGAAATCCTCCGTTCTTCATGAGGAATCTGTTGTCAGAAACCTCTGTTCTTCTTCATGAGGAGTCTGTTGTCCGAAAACCCATCCCCGTGGTTTTCATTTCCTCTTTTATCCTCCTTGTTCTCCTGCCTAAGTGACAAGGATGGGCCTTGAGCAAGAGTCATTGAGTACCCCCTGAGATGGCCATCATCCTGAGATAAGTCCACACAAAGGAGCACTTCACAGCTATTTAGCTGCAGCTCATCTCGCTCTGGTCGCCCCTGGCCTTGCCCATCTGCACCCCACAGACAAAGGATCTCACAGCCTTTGCCCAGGACTTGCCTGGACTTGTTCATCTGTGTCCTTCAGATAAAGGACTTCACAATCCTTGCTCGGGCCTTGAACAAGTCCATCTGTGTCCCCAGCAAGCTTTTGAGACACAGAAGTTAACAGAATAATCTCTTACAGGAGGAAACATCATATTTCTTGTAGAAAATGTCATGGTTTTGCAAAGAAAACTGGCATTCCTGGGAAAAAAATGTCATATTTTTGGATAGGAAAGGGATGTTTCTGCGGGGAAATATCACGTGTTTGGATTGAAAATTGGTATTTCTGGGAGGAAATGTCATCTACTTAGGACAAAACTGCAATTTCTGGGGGAAAATATCATATTTCTTGCAGAAAAGATCGTATTTCTGTAGAGAAAACAGGTGTTCTTGTGTGAAAATTTTGTATTTTGGGAGAGAGAACTGCAATTTCTTGCAATAAATGTTGTATTTTTTGTAGAAAACTGCTGTTTCTGGCAGAAAGCGTGAAATTTTTGGGGAGAAAACTGCTATTTCTGGGAGACGCTGTCGTATTTCCGAGAGAAAGCCGGTATTTCCGGCGGAAAATGTCATTTTTTTTGAGAAAGAAATCTGGTATTTCTGTGCGAAAATGTCCTATTTTTGGACAGAATATTGGTATTTCTGGGAGGAAACATCATATTCTTGAGGAGAAAACTGTTGTTCCTGGGAAAATATGTCATATTTTTAATAGCAAACTAATGTTTCTGGGGGAAAATATCACGTATTTGGATTGAAAATTGGAATTTCTGGGAGGTGTCTCGCTCCAATTTATAGGAGGGAGATGAGGTTCTTTTAATGTCTGTATACCCGGCGTGAGATTCAGAAACAGCGGTTCATATGTTGTTCCATCCAGTTTATTACCAAACCTAGTCAGGGAGACGGGGAAGGGAAGGAGGGCCATAGAAAAGACGGGAAAGAAGCAGGAGTTGCGTCAAGCGGGGACAGTCACCAGCAGGATCCAACAGCGGCCCCGTTGCATGGCGTTTGAAGGTCCCAGGCAGACGCAGCAGGGGGACGGGGAGCAGCAGCGTGGCCGGCCTTGGGCAGCAAGCAGGTAGACGAAGAAGTCGAGGAGCCAATCCTTGAAGCTGCAGCAGCGCTCAGGCAGCAGGCACAGGAGAATTCGACAGCATGCAGGAGTCACCTCACGAGGAATCTGCTCGTCAGGAATCCCTCTTCTTCTTCAGGAGGAATCTGCTGCCAGAAATCCTCCGTTCTTCATGAGGAATCTGTTGTCAGAAACCTCTGTTCTTCTTCATGAGGAGTCTGTTGTCCGAAAACCCATCCCCGTGGTTTTCATTTCCTCTTTTATCCTCCTTGTTCTCCTGCCTAAGTGACAAGGATGGGCCTTGAGCAAGAGTCATTGAGTACCCCCTGAGATGGCCATCATCCTGAGATAAGTCCACACAAAGGAGCACTTCACAGCTATTTAGCTGCAGCTCATCTCGCTCTGGTCGCCCCTGGCCTTGCCCATCTGCACCCCACAGACAAAGGATCTCACAGCCTTTGCCCAGGACTTGCCTGGACTTGTTCATCTGTGTCCTTCAGATAAAGGACTTCACAATCCTTGCTCGGGCCTTGAACAAGTCCATCTGTGTCCCCAGCAAGCTTTTGAGACACAGAAGTTAACAGAATAATCTCTTACAGGAGGAAACATCATATTTCTTGTAGAAAATGTCATGGTTTTGCAAAGAAAACTGGCATTCCTGGGAAAAAAATGTCATATTTTTGGATAGGAAAGGGATGTTTCTGCGGGGAAATATCACGTGTTTGGATTGAAAATTGGTATTTCTGGGAGGAAATGTCATCTACTTAGGACAAAACTGCAATTTCTGGGGGAAAATATCATATTTCTTGCAGAAAAGATCGTATTTCTGTAGAGAAAACAGGTGTTCTTGTGTGAAAATTTTGTATTTTGGGAGAGAGAACTGCAATTTCTTGCAATAAATGTTGTATTTTTTGTAGAAAACTGCTGTTTCTGGCAGAAAGCGTGAAATTTTTGGGGAGAAAACTGCTATTTCTGGGAGACGCTGTCGTATTTCCGAGAGAAAGCCGGTATTTCCGGCGGAAAATGTCATTTTTTTTGAGAAAGAAATCTGGTATTTCTGTGCGAAAATGTCCTATTTTTGGACAGAATATTGGTATTTCTGGGAGGAAACATCATATTCTTGAGGAGAAAACTGTTGTTCCTGGGAAAATATGTCATATTTTTAATAGCAAACTAATGTTTCTGGGGGAAAATATCACGTATTTGGATTGAAAATTGGAATTTCTGGGAGGTGTCTCGCTCCAATTTATAGGAGGGAGATGAGGTTCTTTTAATGTCTGTATACCCGGCGTGAGATTCAGAAACAGCGGTTCATATGTTGTTCCATCCAGTTTATTACCAAACCTAGTCAGGGAGACGGGGAAGGGAAGGAGGGCCATAGAAAAGACGGGAAAGAAGCAGGAGTTGCGTCAAGCGGGGACAGTCACCAGCAGGATCCAACAGCGGCCCCGTTGCACGGCGTTTGAAGGTCCCAGGCAGACGCAGCAGGGGGACGGGGAGCAGCAGCGTGGCCGGCCTTGGGCAGCAAGCAGGTAGACGAAGAAGTCGAGGAGCCAATCCTTGAAGCTGCAGCAGCGCTCAGGCAGCAGGCACAGGAGAATTCGACAGCATGCAGGAGTCACCTCACGAGGAATCTGCTCGTCAGGAATCCCTCTTCTTCTTCAGGAGGAATCTGCTGCCAGAAATCCTCCGTTCTTCATGAGGAATCTGTTGTCAGAAACCTCTGTTCTTCTTCATGAGGAGTCTGTTGTCCGAAAACCCATCCCCGTGGTTTTCATTTCCTCTTTTATCCTCCTTGTTCTCCTGCCTACGTGACAAGGATGGGCCTTGAGCAAGAGTCATTGAGTACCCCCTGAGATGGCCATCATCCTGGGATAAGTCCACACAAAGGAGCACTTCACAGCTATTTAGCTGCAGCTCATCTCGCTCTGGTCGCCCCTGGCCTTGCCCATCTGCACCCCACAGACAAAGGATCTCACAGCCTTTGCCCAGGACTTGCCTGGACTTGTTCATCTGTGTCCTTCAGATAAAGGACTTCACAATCCTTGCTCGGGCCTTGAACAAGTCCATCTGTGTCCCCAGCAAGCTTTTGAGACACAGAAGTTAACAGAATAATCTCTTACAGGAGGAAACGTCATATTTCTTGTGGAAAATGTCATGGTTTTGCAAAGAAAACTGGCATTCCTGGGAAAAAAATGTCATATTTTTGGATGGGAAAGGGATGTTTCTGGGGGGAAATCTCACGTATTTGGATTGAAAATTGGTATTTCTGGGAGGAAATGTCATCTACTTAGGACAAAACTGCAATTTCTGGGGGAAAATATCATATTTCTTGCAGAAAAGATCGTATTTCTGTAGAGAAAACAGGTGTTCTTGTGTGAAAATTTTGTATTTTGGGAGAGAGAACTGCAATTTCTTGCAATAAATGTTGTATTTTTTGTAGAAAACTGCTGTTTCTGGCAGAAAGCGTGAAATTTTGGGGAGAAAACTGCTATTTCCGGGAGACGCTGTCGTATTTCCGAGAGAAAGCCGGTATTTCCGGCGGAAAATGTCATTTTTTTTGAGAAAGAAATCTGGTATTTCTGTGCGAAAATGTCCTATTTTTGGACAGAATATTGGTATTTCTGGGAGGAAACATCATATTCTTGAGGAGAAAACTGTTGTTCCTGGGAAAATATGTCATATTTTTAATAGCAAACTAATGTTTCTGGGGGAAAATATCACGTATTTGGATTGAAAATTGGAATTTCTGGGAGGTGTCTCGCTCCAATTTATAGGAGGGAGATGAGGTTCTTTTAATGTCTGTATACCCGGCGTGAGATTCAGAAACAGCGGTTCATATGTTGTTCCATCCAGTTTATTACCAAACCTAGTCAGGGAGACGGGGAAGGGAAGGAGGGCCATAGAAAAGACGGGAAAGAAGCAGGAGTTGCGTCAAGCGGGGACAGTCACCAGCAGGATCCAACAGCGGCCCCGTTGCACAGCGTTTGAAGGTCCCAGGCAGACGCAGCAGGGGGACGGGGAGCAGCAGCGTGGCCGGCCTTGGGCAGCAAGCAGGTAGACGAAGAAGTCGAGGAGCCAATCCTTGAAGCTGCAGCAGCGCTCAGGCAGCAGGCACAGGAGAATTCGACAGCATGCAGGAGTCACCTCACGAGGAATCTGCTCGTCAGGAATCCCTCTTCTTCTTCAGGAGGAATCTGTTGCCAGAAATCCTCCGTTCTTCATGAGGAATCTGTTGTCAGAAACCTCTGTTCTTCTTCATGAGGAGTCTGTTGTCCGAAAACCCATCCCCGTGGTTTTCATTTCCTCTTTTATCCTCCTTGTTCTCCTGCCTACGTGACAAGGATGGGCCTTGAGCAAGAGTCATTGAGTACCCCCTGAGATGGCCATCATCCTGGGATAAGTCCACACAAAGGAGCACTTCACAGCTATTTAGCTGCAGCTCATCTCGCTCTGGTCGCCCCTGGCCTTGCCCATCTGCACCCCACAGACAAAGGATCTCACAGCCTTTGCCCAGGACTTGCCTGGACTTGTTCATCTGTGTCCTTCAGATAAAGGACTTCACAATCCTTGCTCGGGCCTTGAACAAGTCCATCTGTGTCCCCAGCAAGCTTTTGAGACACAGAAGTTAACAGAATAATCTCTTACAGGAGGAAACGTCATATTTCTTGTGGAAAATGTCATGGTTTTGCAAAGAAAACTGGCATTCCTGGGAAAAAAATGTCATATTTTTGGATAGGAAAGGGATGTTTCTGGGGGGAAATATCACGTATTTGGATTGAAAATTGGTATTTCTGGGAGGAAATGTCATCTACTTAGGACAAAACTGCAATTTCTGGGGGAAAATATCAAATTTCTTGCAGAAAAGATCGTATTTCTGTAGAGAAAACAGGTGTTCTTGTGTGAAAATTTTGTATTTTGGGAGAGAGAACTGCAATTTCTTGCAATAAATGTTGTATTTTTTGTAGAAAACTGCTGTTTCTGGCAGAAAGCGTGAATTTTTGGGGAGAAAACTGCTATTTCTGGGAGACGCTGTCGTATTTCCGAGAGAAAGCCGGTAATTCCGGCGGAAAATGTCATTTTTTTTGAGAAAGAAATCTGGTATTTCCGTGCGAAAATGTCCTATTTTTGGACAGAATATTGCTATTTCTGGGAGGAAACATCATATTCTTGAGGAGAAAACTGTTGTTCCTGGGAAAATATGTCATATTTTTAATAGCAAACTAATGTTTCTGGGGGAAAATATCACGTATTTGGATTGAAAATTGGAATTTCTGGGAGGTGTCTCGCTCCAATTTATAGGAGGGAGATGAGGTTCTTTTAATGTCTGTATACCCGGCGTGAGGTTCAGAAACAGCGGTTCATATGTTGTTCCATCCAGTTTATTACCAAACCTAGTCAGGGAGACGGGGAAGGGAAGGAGGGCCATAGAAAAGACGGGAAAGAAGCAGGAGTTGCGTCAAGCGGGGACAGTCACCAGCAGGATCCAGCAGCGGTCCCGTTGCACGGCGTTTGAAGGTCCCAGGCAGACGCAGCAGGGGGACGGGGAGCAGCAGCGTGGCCGGCCTTGGGCAGCAAGCAGGTAGACGAAGAAGTCGAGGAGCCAATCCTTGAAGCTGCAGCAGCGCTCAGGCAGCAGGCACAGGAGAATTCGACAGCATGCAGGAGTCACCTCACGAGGAATCTGCTCGTCAGGAATCCCTCTTCTTCTTCAGGAGGAATCTGCTGCCAGAAATCCTCCGTTCTTCATGAGGAATCTGTTGTCAGAAACCTCTGTTCTTCTTCATGAGGAGTCTGTTGTCCGAAAACCCATCCCCGTGGTTTTCATTTCCTCTTTTATCCTCCTTGTTCTCCTGCCTACGTGACAAGGATGGGCCTTGAGCAAGAGTCATTGAGTACCCCCTGAGATGGCCATCATCCTGGGATAAGTCCACACAAAGGAGCACTTCACAGCTATTTAGCTGCAGCTCATCTCGCTCTGGTCGCCCCTGGCCTTGCCCATCTGCACCCCACAGACAAAGGATCTCACAGCCTTTGCCCAGGACTTGCCTGGACTTGTTCATCTGTGTCCTTCAGATAAAGGACTTCACAATCCTTGCTCGGGCCTTGAACAAGTCCATCTGTGTCCCCAGCAAGCTTTTGAGACACAGAAGTTAACAGAATAATCTCTTACAGGAGGAAACGTCATATTTCTTGTGGAAAATGTCATGGTTTTGCAAAGAAAACTGGCATTCCTGGGAAAAAAATGTCATATTTTTGGATGGGAAAGGGATGTTTCTGGGGGGAAATCTCACGTATTTGGATTGAAAATTGGTATTTCTGGGAGGAAATGTCATCTACTTAGGACAAAACTGCAATTTCTGGGGGAAAATATCATATTTCTTGCAGAAAAGATCGTATTTCTGTAGAGAAAACAGGTGTTCTTGTGTGAAAATTTTGTATTTTGGGAGAGAGAACTGCAATTTCTTGCAATAAATGTTGTATTTTTTGTAGAAAACTGCTGTTTCTGGCAGAAAGCGTGAAATTTTGGGGAGAAAACTGCTATTTCCGGGAGACGCTGTCGTATTTCCGAGAGAAAGCCGGTATTTCCGGCGGAAAATGTCATTTTTTTTGAGAAAGAAATCTGGTATTTCTGTGCGAAAATGTCCTATTTTTGGACAGAATATTGGTATTTCTGGGAGGAAACATCATATTCTTGAGGAGAAAACTGTTGTTCCTGGGAAAATATGTCATATTTTTAATAGCAAACTAATGTTTCTGGGGGAAAATATCACGTATTTGGATTGAAAATTGGAATTTCTGGGAGGTGTCTCGCTCCAATTTATAGGAGGGAGATGAGGTTCTTTTAATGTCTGTATACCCGGCGTGAGATTCAGAAACAGCGGTTCATATGTTGTTCCATCCAGTTTATTACCAAACCTAGTCAGGGAGACGGGGAAGGGAAGGAGGGCCATAGAAAAGACGGGAAAGAAGCAGGAGTTGCGTCAAGCGGGGACAGTCACCAGCAGGATCCAACAGCGGCCCCGTTGCACGGCGTTTGAAGGTCCCAGGCAGATGCAGCAGGGGGACGGGGAGCAGCAGCGTGGCCGGCCTTGGGCAGCAAGCAGGTAGACGAAGAAGTCGAGGAGCCAATCCTTGAAGCTGCAGCAGCGCTCAGGCAGCAGGCACAGGAGAATTCGACAGCATGCAGGAGTCACCTCACGAGGAATCTGCTCGTCAGGAATCCCTCTTCTTCTTCAGGAGGAATCTGTTGCCAGAAATCCTCCGTTCTTCATGAGGAATCTGTTGTCAGAAACCTCTGTTCTTCTTCATGAGGAGTCTGTTGTCCGAAAACCCATCCCCGTGGTTTTCATTTCCTCTTTTATCCTCCTTGTTCTCCTGCCTACGTGACAAGGATGGGCCTTGAGCAAGAGTCATTGAGTACCCCCTGAGATGGCCATCATCCTGGGTAAGTCCACACAAAGGAGCACTTCACAGCTATTTAGCTGCAGCTCATCTCGCTCTGGTCGCCCCTGGCCTTGCCCATCTGCACCCCACAGACAAAGGATCTCACAGCCTTTGCCCAGGACTTGCCTGGACTTGTTCATCTGTGTCCTTCAGATAAAGGACTTCACAATCCTTGCTCGGGCCTTGAACAAGTCCATCTGTGTCCCCAGCAAGCTTTTGAGACACAGAAGTTAACAGAATAATCTCTTACAGGAGGAAACGTCATATTTCTTGTGGAAAATGTCATGGTTTTGCAAAGAAAACTGGCATTCCTGGGAAAAAAATGTCATATTTTTGGATAGGAAAGGGATGTTTCTGGGGGGAAATCTCACGTATTTGGATTGAAAATTGGTATTTCTGGGAGGAAATGTCATCTACTTAGGACAAAACTGCAATTTCTGGGGGAAAATATCAAATTTCTTGCAGAAAAGATCGTATTTCTGTAGAGAAAACAGGTGTTCTTGTGTGAAAATTTTGTATTTTGGGAGAGAGAACTGCAATTTCTTGCAATAAATGTTGTATTTTTTGTAGAAAACTGCTGTTTCTGGCAGAAAGCGTGAAATTTTGGGGAGAAAACTGCTATTTCTGGGAGACGCTGTCGTATTTCCGAGAGAAAGCCGGTATTTCCGGCGGAAAATGTCATTTTTTTTGAGAAAGAAATCTGGTATTTCCGTGCGAAAATGTCCTATTTTTGGACAGAATATTGGTATTTCTGGGAGGAAACATCATATTCTTGAGGAGAAAACTGTTGTTCCTGGGAAAATATGTCATATTTTTAATAGCAAACTAATGTTTCTGGGGGAAAATATCACGTATTTGGATTGAAAATTGGAATTTCTGGGAGGTGTCTCGCTCCAATTTATAGGAGGGAGATGAGGTTCTTTTAATGTCTGTATACCCGGCGTGAGATTCAGAAACAGCGGTTCATATGTTGTTCCATCCAGTTTATTACCAAACCTAGTCAGGGAGACGGGGAAGGGAAGGAGGGCGATGGGAAAGAAGCAGGAGTTGGTCAAGCGGGGACAGTCACCAGCAGGATCCAGCAGCGGTCCCGTTGCACGGCGTTTGAAGGTCCCAGGCAGACGCAGCAGGGGGACGGGGAGCAGCAGCGTGGCCGGCCTTGGGCAGCAAGCAGGTAGACGAAGAAGTCGAGGAGCCAATCCTTGAAGCTGCAGCAGCGCTCAGGCAGCAGGCACAGGAGAATTCGACAGCATGCAGGAGTCACCTCACGAGGAATCTGCTCGTCAGGAATCCCTCTTCTTCTTCAGGAGGAATCTGCTGCCAGAAATCCTCCGTTCTTCATGAGGAATCTGTTGTCAGAAACCTCTGTTCTTCTTCATGAGGAGTCTGTTGTCCGAAAACCCATCCCCGTGGTTTTCATTTCCTCTTTTATCCTCCTTGTTCTCCTGCCTACGTGACAAGGATGGGCCTTGAGCAAGAGTCATTGAGTACCCCCTGAGATGGCCATCATCCTGGGTAAGTCCACACAAAGGAGCACTTCACAGCTATTTAGCTGCAGCTCATCTCGCTCTGGTCGCCCCTGGCCTTGCCCATCTGCGCCCCCCAGACAAAGGATCTCACAACCTTTGCCCAGGACTTGCCTGGACTTGTTCATCTGTGTCCTTCAGATAAAGGATTTCACAATCCTTGCTCGGGCCTTGAACAAGTCCATCTGTGTCCCCAGCAAGCTTTTGAGACACAGAAGTTAACAGAATAATCTCTTACAGGAGGAAACGTCATATTTCTTGTGGAAAATGTCATGGTTTTGCAAAGAAAACTGGCATTCCTGGGAAAAAAATGTCATATTTTTGGATAGGAAAGGGATGTTTCTGGGGGGAAATCTCACGTATTTGGATTGAAAATTGGTATTTCTGGGAGGAAATGTCATCTACTTAGGACAAAACTGCAATTTCTGGGGGAAAATATCATATTTCTTGCAGAAAAGATCGTATTTCTGTAGAGAAAACAGGTGTTCTTGTGTGAAAATTTTGTATTTTGGGAGAGAGAACTGCAATTTCTTGCAATAAATGTTGTATTTTTTGGAGAAAACTGCTGTTTCTGGCAGAAAGCGTGAAATTTTGGGGAGAAAACTGCTATTTCTGGGAGACGCTGTCGTATTTCCGAGAGAAAGCCGGTATTTCCGGCGGAAAATGTCATTTTTTTTGAGAAAGAAATCTGGTATTTCTGTGCGAAAATGTCCTATTTTTGGACAGAATATTGGTATTTCTGGGAGGAAACATCATATTCTTGAGGAGAAAACTGTTGTTCCTGGGAAAATATGTCATATTTTTAATAGCAAACTAATGTTTCTGGGGGAAAATATCACGTATTTGGATTGAAAATTGGAATTTCTGGGAGGTGTCTCGCTCCAATTTATAGGAGGGAGATGAGGTTCTTTTAATGTCTGTATACCCGGCGTGAGATTCAGAAACAGCGGTTCATATGTTGTTCCATCCAGTTTATTACCAAACCTAGTCAGGGAGACGGGGAAGGGAAGGAGGGCGATGGGAAAGAAGCAGGAGTTGGTCAAGCGGGGACAGTCACCAGCAGGATCCAGCAGCGGTCCCGTTGCACGGCGTTTGAAGGTCCCAGGCAGACGCAGCAGGGGGACGGGGAGCAGCAGCGTGGCCGGCCTTGGGCAGCAAGCAGGTAGACGAAGAAGTCGAGGAGCCAATCCTTGAAGCTGCAGCAGCGCTCAGGCAGCAGGCACAGGAGAATTCGACAGCATGCAGGAGTCACCTCACGAGGAATCTGCTCGTCAGGAATCCCTCTTCTTCTTCAGGAGGAATCTGCTGCCAGAAATCCTCCGTTCTTCATGAGGAATCTGTTGTCAGAAACCTCTGTTCTTCTTCATGAGGAGTCTGTTGTCCGAAAACCCATCCCCGTGGTTTTCATTTCCTCTTTTATCCTCCTTGTTCTCCTGCCTACTTGACAAGGATGGGCCTTGAGCAAGAGTCATTGAGTACCCCCTGAGATGGCCATCATCCTGAGATAAGTCCACACAAAGGAGCACTTCACAGCTATTTAGCTGCAGCTCATCTCGCTCTCGTCGCCCCTGGCCTTGCCCATCTGCGCTCCCCAGACAAAGGATCTCACAACCTTTGCCCAGGACTTGCCTGGACTTGTTCATCTGTGTCCTTCAGATAAAGGATTTCACAATCCTTGCTCGGGCCTTGAACAAGTCCATCTGTGTCCCCAGCAAGCTTTTGAGACACAGAAGTTAACAGAATAATCTCTTACAGGAGGAAACGTCATATTTCTTGTGGAAAATGTCATGGTTTTGCAAAGAAAACTGGCATTCCTGGGAAAAAAATGTCATATTTTTGGATAGGAAAGGGATGTTTCTGGGGGGAAATCTCACGTATTTGGATTGAAAATTGGTATTTCTGGGAGGAAATGTCATCTACTTAGGACAAAACTGCAATTTCTGGGGGAAAATATCATATTTCTTGCAGAAAAGATCGTATTTCTGTAGAGAAAACAGGTGTTCTTGTGTGAAAATTTTGTATTTTGGGAGAGAGAACTGCAATTTCTTGCAATAAATGTTGTATTTTTTGTAGAAAACTGCTGTTTCTGGCAGAAAGCGTGAAATTTTGGGGAGAAAACTGCTATTTCTGGGAGACGCTGTCGTATTTCCGAGAGAAAGCCGGTATTTCCGGCGGAAAATGTCATTTTTTTTGAGAAAGAAATCTGGTATTTCTGTGCGAAAATGTCCTATTTTTGGACAGAATATTGGTATTTCTGGGAGGAAACATCATATTCTTGAGGAGAAAACTGTTGTTCCTGGGAAAATATGTCATATTTTTAATAGCAAACTAATGTTTCTGGGGGAAAATATCACGTATTTGGATTGAAAATTGGAATTTCTGGGAGGTGTCTCGCTCCAATTTATAGGAGGGAGATGAGGTTCTTTTAATGTCTGTATACCCGGCGTGAGATTCAGAAACAGCGGTTCATATGTTGTTCCATCCAGTTTATTACCAAACCTAGTCAGGGAGACGGGGAAGGGAAGGAGGGCGATGGGAAAGAAGCAGGAGTTGGTCAAGCGGGGACAGTCACCAGCAGGATCCAGCAGCGGTCCCGTTGCACGGCGTTTGAAGGTCCCAGGCAGATGCAGCAGGGGGACGGGGAGCAGCAGCGTGGCCGGCCTTGGGCAGCAAGCAGGTAGACGAAGAAGTCGAGGAGCCAATCCTTGAAGCTGCAGCAGCGCTCAGGCAGCAGGCACAGGAGAATTCGACAGCATGCAGGAGTCACCTCACGAGGAATCTGCTCGTCAGGAATCCCTCTTCTTCTTCAGGAGGAATCTGTTGCCAGAAATCCTCCGTTCTTCATGAGGAATCTGTTGTCAGAAACCTCTGTTCTTCTTCATGAGGAGTCTGTTGTCCGAAAACCCATCCCCGTGGTTTTCATTTCCTCTTTTATCCTCCTTGTTCTCCTGCCTACGTGACAAGGATGGGCCTTGAGCAAGAGTCATTGAGTACCCCCTGAGATGGCCATCATCCTGGGTAAGTCCACACAAAGGAGCACTTCACAGCTATTTAGCTGCAGCTCATCTCGCTCTGGTCGCCCCTGGCCTTGCCCATCTGCACCCCACAGACAAAGGATCTCACAGCCTTTGCCCAGGACTTGCCTGGACTTGTTCATCTGTGTCCTTCAGATAAAGGACTTCACAATCCTTGCTCGGGCCTTGAACAAGTCCATCTGTGTCCCCAGCAAGCTTTTGAGACACAGAAGTTAACAGAATAATCTCTTACAGGAGGAAACGTCATATTTCTTGTGGAAAATGTCATGGTTTTGCAAAGAAAACTGGCATTCCTGGGAAAAAAATGTCATATTTTTGGATAGGAAAGGGATGTTTCTGGGGGGAAATCTCACGTATTTGGATTGAAAATTGGTATTTCTGGGAGGAAATGTCATCTACTTAGGACAAAACTGCAATTTCTGGGGGAAAATATCAAATTTCTTGCAGAAAAGATCGTATTTCTGTAGAGAAAACAGGTGTTCTTGTGTGAAAATTTTGTATTTTGGGAGAGAGAACTGCAATTTCTTGCAATAAATGTTGTATTTTTTGTAGAAAACTGCTGTTTCTGGCAGAAAGCGTGAAATTTTGGGGAGAAAACTGCTATTTCTGGGAGACGCTGTCGTATTTCCGAGAGAAAGCCGGTATTTCCGGCGGAAAATGTCATTTTTTTTGAGAAAGAAATCTGGTATTTCCGTGCGAAAATGTCCTATTTTTGGACAGAATATTGGTATTTCTGGGAGGAAACATCATATTCTTGAGGAGAAAACTGTTGTTCCTGGGAAAATATGTCATATTTTTAATAGCAAACTAATGTTTCTGGGGGAAAATATCACGTATTTGGATTGAAAATTGGAATTTCTGGGAGGTGTCTCGCTCCAATTTATAGGAGGGAGATGAGGTTCTTTTAATGTCTGTATACCCGGCGTGAGATTCAGAAACAGCGGTTCATATGTTGTTCCATCCAGTTTATTACCAAACCTAGTCAGGGAGACGGGGAAGGGAAGGAGGGCGATGGGAAAGAAGCAGGAGTTGGTCAAGCGGGGACAGTCACCAGCAGGATCCAGCAGCGGTCCCGTTGCACGGCGTTTGAAGGTCCCAGGCAGACGCAGCAGGGGGACGGGGAGCAGCAGCGTGGCCGGCCTTGGGCAGCAAGCAGGTAGACGAAGAAGTCGAGGAGCCAATCCTTGAAGCTGCAGCAGCGCTCAGGCAGCAGGCACAGGAGAATTCGACAGCATGCAGGAGTCACCTCACGAGGAATCTGCTCGTCAGGAATCCCTCTTCTTCTTCAGGAGGAATCTGCTGCCAGAAATCCTCCGTTCTTCATGAGGAATCTGTTGTCAGAAACCTCTGTTCTTCTTCATGAGGAGTCTGTTGTCCGAAAACCCATCCCCGTGGTTTTCATTTCCTCTTTTATCCTCCTTGTTCTCCTGCCTACGTGACAAGGATGGGCCTTGAGCAAGAGTCATTGAGTACCCCCTGAGATGGCCATCATCCTGGGTAAGTCCACACAAAGGAGCACTTCACAGCTATTTAGCTGCAGCTCATCTCGCTCTGGTCGCCCCTGGCCTTGCCCATCTGCGCCCCCCAGACAAAGGATCTCACAACCTTTGCCCAGGACTTGCCTGGACTTGTTCATCTGTGTCCTTCAGATAAAGGATTTCACAATCCTTGCTCGGGCCTTGAACAAGTCCATCTGTGTCCCCAGCAAGCTTTTGAGACACAGAAGTTAACAGAATAATCTCTTACAGGAGGAAACGTCATATTTCTTGTGGAAAATGTCATGGTTTTGCAAAGAAAACTGGCATTCCTGGGAAAAAAATGTCATATTTTTGGATAGGAAAGGGATGTTTCTGGGGGGAAATCTCACGTATTTGGATTGAAAATTGGTATTTCTGGGAGGAAATGTCATCTACTTAGGACAAAACTGCAATTTCTGGGGGAAAATATCATATTTCTTGCAGAAAAGATCGTATTTCTGTAGAGAAAACAGGTGTTCTTGTGTGAAAATTTTGTATTTTGGGAGAGAGAACTGCAATTTCTTGCAATAAATGTTGTATTTTTTGGAGAAAACTGCTGTTTCTGGCAGAAAGCGTGAAATTTTGGGGAGAAAACTGCTATTTCTGGGAGACGCTGTCGTATTTCCGAGAGAAAGCCGGTATTTCCGGCGGAAAATGTCATTTTTTTTGAGAAAGAAATCTGGTATTTCTGTGCGAAAATGTCCTATTTTTGGACAGAATATTGGTATTTCTGGGAGGAAACATCATATTCTTGAGGAGAAAACTGTTGTTCCTGGGAAAATATGTCATATTTTTAATAGCAAACTAATGTTTCTGGGGGAAAATATCACGTATTTGGATTGAAAATTGGAATTTCTGGGAGGTGTCTCGCTCCAATTTATAGGAGGGAGATGAGGTTCTTTTAATGTCTGTATACCCGGCGTGAGATTCAGAAACAGCGGTTCATATGTTGTTCCATCCAGTTTATTACCAAACCTAGTCAGGGAGACGGGGAAGGGAAGGAGGGCGATGGGAAAGAAGCAGGAGTTGGTCAAGCGGGGACAGTCACCAGCAGGATCCAGCAGCGGTCCCGTTGCACGGCGTTTGAAGGTCCCAGGCAGACGCAGCAGGGGGACGGGGAGCAGCAGCGTGGCCGGCCTTGGGCAGCAAGCAGGTAGACGAAGAAGTCGAGGAGCCAATCCTTGAAGCTGCAGCAGCGCTCAGGCAGCAGGCACAGGAGAATTCGACAGCATGCAGGAGTCACCTCACGAGGAATCTGCTCGTCAGGAATCCCTCTTCTTCTTCAGGAGGAATCTGCTGCCAGAAATCCTCCGTTCTTCATGAGGAATCTGTTGTCAGAAACCTCTGTTCTTCTTCATGAGGAGTCTGTTGTCCGAAAACCCATCCCCGTGGTTTTCATTTCCTCTTTTATCCTCCTTGTTCTCCTGCCTACTTGACAAGGATGGGCCTTGAGCAAGAGTCATTGAGTACCCCCTGAGATGGCCATCATCCTGAGATAAGTCCACACAAAGGAGCACTTCACAGCTATTTAGCTGCAGCTCATCTCGCTCTCGTCGCCCCTGGCCTTGCCCATCTGCGCTCCCCAGACAAAGGATCTCACAACCTTTGCCCAGGACTTGCCTGGACTTGTTCATCTGTGTCCTTCAGATAAAGGATTTCACAATCCTTGCTCGGGCCTTGAACAAGTCCATCTGTGTCCCCAGCAAGCTTTTGAGACACAGAAGTTAACAGAATAATCTCTTACAGGAGGAAACGTCATATTTCTTGTGGAAAATGTCATGGTTTTGCAAAGAAAACTGGCATTCCTGGGAAAAAAATGTCATATTTTTGGATAGGAAAGGGATGTTTCTGGGGGGAAATCTCACGTATTTGGATTGAAAATTGGTATTTCTGGGAGGAAATGTCATCTACTTAGGACAAAACTGCAATTTCTGGGGGAAAATATCATATTTCTTGCAGAAAAGATCGTATTTCTGTAGAGAAAACAGGTGTTCTTGTGTGAAAATTTTGTATTTTGGGAGAGAGAACTGCAATTTCTTGCAATAAATGTTGTATTTTTTGTAGAAAACTGCTGTTTCTGGCAGAAAGCGTGAAATTTTGGGGAGAAAACTGCTATTTCTGGGAGACGCTGTCGTATTTCCGAGAGAAAGCCGGTATTTCCGGCGGAAAATGTCATTTTTTTTGAGAAAGAAATCTGGTATTTCTGTGCGAAAATGTCCTATTTTTGGACAGAATATTGGTATTTCTGGGAGGAAACATCATATTCTTGAGGAGAAAACTGTTGTTCCTGGGAAAATATGTCATATTTTTAATAGCAAACTAATGTTTCTGGGGGAAAATATCACGTATTTGGATTGAAAATTGGAATTTCTGGGAGGTGTCTCGCTCCAATTTATAGGAGGGAGATGAGGTTCTTTTAATGTCTGTATACCCGGCGTGAGATTCAGAAACAGCGGTTCATATGTTGTTCCATCCAGTTTATTACCAAACCTAGTCAGGGAGACGGGGAAGGGAAGGAGGGCGATGGGAAAGAAGCAGGAGTTGGTCAAGCGGGGACAGTCACCAGCAGGATCCAGCAGCGGTCCCGTTGCACGGCGTTTGAAGGTCCCAGGCAGACGCAGCAGGGGGACGGGGAGCAGCAGCGTGGCCGGCCTTGGGCAGCAAGCAGGTAGACGAAGAAGTCGAGGAGCCAATCCTTGAAGCTGCAGCAGCGCTCAGGCAGCAGGCACAGGAGAATTCGACAGCATGCAGGAGTCACCTCACGAGGAATCTGCTCGTCAGGAATCCCTCTTCTTCTTCAGGAGGAATCTGCTGCCAGAAATCCTCCGTTCTTCATGAGGAATCTGTTGTCAGAAACCTCTGTTCTTCTTCATGAGGAGTCTGTTGTCCGAAAACCCATCCCCGTGGTTTTCATTTCCTCTTTTATCCTCCTTGTTCTCCTGCCTACTTGACAAGGATGGGCCTTGAGCAAGAGTCATTGAGTACCCCCTGAGATGGCCATCATCCTGAGATAAGTCCACACAAAGGAGCACTTCACAGCTATTTAGCTGCAGCTCATCTCGCTCTCGTCGCCCCTGGCCTTGCCCATCTGCGCTCCCCAGACAAAGGATCTCACAACCTTTGCCCAGGACTTGCCTGGACTTGTTCATCTGTGTCCTTCAGATAAAGGATTTCACAATCCTTGCTCGGGCCTTGAACAAGTCCATCTGTGTCCCCAGCAAGCTTTTGAGACACAGAAGTTAACAGAATAATCTCTTACAGGAGGAAACGTCATATTTCTTGTGGAAAATGTCATGGTTTTGCAAAGAAAACTGGCATTCCTGGGAAAAAAATGTCATATTTTTGGATAGGAAAGGGATGTTTCTGGGGGGAAATCTCACGTATTTGGATTGAAAATTGGTATCTCTGGGAGGAAATGTCATCTACTTAGGACAAAACTGCAATTTCTGGGGGAAAATATCATATTTCTTGCAGAAAAGATCGTATTTCTGTAGAGAAAACAGGTGTTCTTGTGTGAAAATTTTGTATTTTGGGAGAGAGAACTGCAATTTCTTGCAATAAATGTTGTATTTTTTGTAGAAAACTGCTGTTTCTGGCAGAAAGCGTGAAATTTTGGGGAGAAAACTGCTATTTCTGGGAGACGCTGTCGTATTTCCGAGAGAAAGCCGGTATTTCCGGCGGAAAATGTCATTTTTTTTGAGAAAGAAATCTGGTATTTCTGTGCGAAAATGTCCTATTTTTGGACAGAATATTGGTATTTCTGGGAGGAAACATCATATTCTTGAGGAGAAAACTGTTGTTCCTGGGAAAATATGTCATATTTTTAATAGCAAACTGATGTTTCTGGGGGAAAATATCACGTATTTGGATTGAAAATTGGAATTTCTGGGAGGTGTCTCGCTCCAATTTATAGGAGGGAGATGAGGTTCTTTTAATGTCTGTATACCCGGCGTGAGATTCAGAAACAGCGGTTCATATGTTGTTCCATCCAGTTTATTACCAAACCTAGTCAGGGAGACGGGGAAGGGAAGGAGGGCCATAGAAAAGACGGGAAAGAAGCAGGAGTTGCGTCAAGCGGGGACAGTCACCAGCAGGATCCAACAGCGGCCCCGTTGCACGGCGTTTGAAGGTCCCAGGCAGACGCAGCAGGGGGACGGGGAGCAGCAGCGTGGCCGGCCTTGGGCAGCAAGCAGGTAGACGAAGAAGTCGAGGAGCCAATCCTTGAAGCTGCAGCAGCGCTCAGGCAGCAGGCACAGGCGAATTCGACAGCATGCAGGAGTCACCTCACGAGGAATCTGCTCGTCAGGAATCCCTCTTCTTCTTCAGGAGGAATCTGCTGCCAGAAATCCTCCGTTCTTCATGAGGAATCTGTTGTCAGAAACCTCTGTTCTTCTTCATGAGGAGTCTGTTGTCCGAAAACCCATCCCCGTGGTTTTCATTTCCTCTTTTATCCTCCTTGTTCTCCTGCCTACTTGACAAGGATGGGCCTTGAGCAAGAGTCATTGAGTACCCCCTGAGATGGCCATCATCCTGAGATAAGTCCACACAAAGGAGCACTTCACAGCTATTTAGCTGCAGCTCATCTCGCTCTGGTCGCCCCTGGCCTTGCCCATCTGCGCCCCCCAGACAAAGGATCTCACAGCCTTTGCCCAGGACTTGCCTGGACTTGTTCATCTGTGTCCTTCAGATAAAGGACTTCACAATCCTTGCTCGGGCCTTGAACAAGTCCATCTGTGTCCCCAGCAAGCTTTTGAGACACAGAAGTTAACAGAATAATCTCTTACAGGAGGAAACGTCATATTTCTTGTGGAAAATGTCATGGTTTTGCAAAGAAAACTGGCATTCCTGGGAAAAAAATGTCATATTTTTGGATAGGAAAGGGATGTTTCTGGGGGGAAATATCACGTATTTGGATTGAAAATTGGTATTTCTGGGAGGAAATGTCATCTACTTAGGACAAAACTGCAATTTCTGGGGGAAAATATCATATTTCTTGCAGAAAAGATCGTATTTCTGTAGAGAAAACAGGTGTTCTTGTGTGAAAATTTTGTATTTTGGGAGAGAGAACTGCAATTTCTTGCAATAAATGTTGTATTTTTTGTAGAAAACTGCTGTTTCTGGCAGAAAGCGTGAAATTTTGGGGAGAAAACTGCTATTTCTGGGAGACGCTGTCGTATTTCCGAGAGAAAGCCGGTATTTCCGGCGGAAAATGTCATTTTTTTTGAGAAAGAAATCTGGTATTTCTGTGCGAAAATGTCCTATTTTTGGACAGAATATTGGTATTTCTGGGAGGAAACATCATATTCTTGAGGAGAAAACTGTTGTTCCTGGGAAAATATGTCATATTTTTAATAGCAAACTAATGTTTCTGGGGGAAAATATCACGTATTTGGATTGAAAATTGGAATTTCTGGGAGGTGTCTCGCTCCAATTTATAGGAGGGAGATGAGGTTCTTTTAATGTCTGTATACCCGGCGTGAGATTCAGAAACAGCGGTTCATATGTTGTTCCATCCAGTTTATTACCAAACCTAGTCAGGGAGACGGGGAAGGGAAGGAGGGCGATGGGAAAGAAGCAGGAGTTGGTCAAGCGGGGACAGTCACCAGCAGGATCCAGCAGCGGTCCCGTTGCATGGCGTTTGAAGGTCCCAGGCAGACGCAGCAGGGGGACGGGGAGCAGCAGCGTGGCCGGCCTTGGGCAGCAAGCAGGTAGACGAAGAAGTCGAGGAGCCAATCCTTGAAGCTGCAGCAGCGCTCAGGCAGCAGGCACAGGAGAATTCGACAGCATGCAGGAGTCACCTCACGAGGAATCTGCTCGTCAGGAATCCCTCTTCTTCTTCAGGAGGAATCTGCTGCCAGAAATCCTCCGTTCTTCATGAGGAATCTGTTGTCAGAAACCTCTGTTCTTCTTCATGAGGAGTCTGTTGTCCGAAAACCCATCCCCGTGGTTTTCATTTCCTCTTTTATCCTCCTTGTTCTCCTGCCTACGTGACAAGGATGGGCCTTGAGCAAGAGTCATTGAGTACCCCCTGAGATGGCCATCATCCTGGGTAAGTCCACACAAAGGAGCACTTCACAGCTATTTAGCTGCAGCACATCTCGCTCTGGTCGCCCCTGGCCTTGCCCATCTGCGCCCCCCAGACAAAGGATCTCACAACCTTTGCCCAGGACTTGCCTGGACTTGTTCATCTGTGTCCTTCAGATAAAGGATTTCACAATCCTTGCTCGGGCCTTGAACAAGTCCATCTGTGTCCCCAGCAAGCTTTTGAGACACAGAAGTTAACAGAATAATCTCTTACAGGAGGAAACGTCATATTTCTTGTGGAAAATGTCATGGTTTTGCAAAGAAAACTGGCATTCCTGGGAAAAAAATGTCATATTTTTGGATAGGAAAGGGATGTTTCTGGGGGGAAATCTCACGTATTTGGATTGAAAATTGGTATCTCTGGGAGGAAATGTCATCTACTTAGGACAAAACTGCAATTTCTGGGGGAAAATATCATATTTCTTGCAGAAAAGATCGTATTTCTGTAGAGAAAACAGGTGTTCTTGTGTGAAAATTTTGTATTTTGGGAGAGAGAACTGCAATTTCTTGCAATAAATGTTGTATTTTTTGTAGAAAACTGCTGTTTCTGGCAGAAAGCGTGAAATTTTGGGGAGAAAACTGCTATTTCTGGGAGACGCTGTCGTATTTCCGAGAGAAAGCCGGTATTTCCGGCGGAAAATGTCATTTTTTTTGAGAAAGAAATCTGGTATTTCTGTGCGAAAATGTCCTATTTTTGGACAGAATATTGGTATTTCTGGGAGGAAACATCATATTCTTGAGGAGAAAACTGTTGTTCCTGGGAAAATATGTCATATTTTTAATAGCAAACTGATGTTTCTGGGGGAAAATATCACGTATTTGGATTGAAAATTGGAATTTCTGGGAGGTGTCTCGCTCCAATTTATAGGAGGGAGATGAGGTTCTTTTAATGTCTGTATACCCGGCGTGAGATTCAGAAACAGCGGTTCATATGTTGTTCCATCCAGTTTATTACCAAACCTAGTCAGGGAGACGGGGAAGGGAAGGAGGGCCATAGAAAAGACGGGAAAGAAGCAGGAGTTGCGTCAAGCGGGGACAGTCACCAGCAGGATCCAACAGCGGCCCCGTTGCACGGCGTTTGAAGGTCCCAGGCAGACGCAGCAGGGGGACGGGGAGCAGCAGCGTGGCCGGCCTTGGGCAGCAAGCAGGTAGACGAAGAAGTCGAGGAGCCAATCCTTGAAGCTGCAGCAGCGCTCAGGCAGCAGGCACAGGCGAATTCGACAGCATGCAGGAGTCACCTCACGAGGAATCTGCTCGTCAGGAATCCCTCTTCTTCTTCAGGAGGAATCTGCTGCCAGAAATCCTCCGTTCTTCATGAGGAATCTGTTGTCAGAAACCTCTGTTCTTCTTCATGAGGAGTCTGTTGTCCGAAAACCCATCCCCGTGGTTTTCATTTCCTCTTTTATCCTCCTTGTTCTCCTGCCTACTTGACAAGGATGGGCCTTGAGCAAGAGTCATTGAGTACCCCCTGAGATGGCCATCATCCTGAGATAAGTCCACACAAAGGAGCACTTCACAGCTATTTAGCTGCAGCTCATCTCGCTCTGGTCGCCCCTGGCCTTGCCCATCTGCGCCCCCCAGACAAAGGATCTCACAGCCTTTGCCCAGGACTTGCCTGGACTTGTTCATCTGTGTCCTTCAGATAAAGGACTTCACAATCCTTGCTCGGGCCTTGAACAAGTCCATCTGTGTCCCCAGCAAGCTTTTGAGACACAGAAGTTAACAGAATAATCTCTTACAGGAGGAAACGTCATATTTCTTGTGGAAAATGTCATGGTTTTGCAAAGAAAACTGGCATTCCTGGGAAAAAAATGTCATATTTTTGGATAGGAAAGGGATGTTTCTGGGGGGAAATATCACGTATTTGGATTGAAAATTGGTATTTCTGGGAGGAAATGTCATCTACTTAGGACAAAACTGCAATTTCTGGGGGAAAATATCATATTTCTTGCAGAAAAGATCGTATTTCTGTAGAGAAAACAGGTGTTCTTGTGTGAAAATTTTGTATTTTGGGAGAGAGAACTGCAATTTCTTGCAATAAATGTTGTATTTTTTGTAGAAAACTGCTGTTTCTGGCAGAAAGCGTGAAATTTTGGGGAGAAAACTGCTATTTCTGGGAGACGCTGTCGTATTTCCGAGAGAAAGCCGGTATTTCCGGCGGAAAATGTCTTTTTTTTTGAGAAAGAAATCTGGTATTTCTGTGCGAAAATGTCCTATTTTTGGACAGAATATTGGTATTTCTGGGAGGAAACATCATATTCTTGAGGAGAAAACTGTTGTTCCTGGGAAAATATGTCATATTTTTAATAGCAAACTAATGTTTCTGGGGGAAAATATCACGTATTTGGATTGAAAATTGGAATTTCTGGGAGGTGTCTCGCTCCAACTTATAGGAGGGAGATGAGGTTCTTTTAATGTCTGTATACCCGGCGTGAGATTCAGAAACAGCGGTTCATATGTTGTTCCATCCAGTTTATTACCAAACCTAGTCAGGGAGACGGGGAAGGGAAGGAGGGCCATAGAAAAGACGGGAAAGAAGCAGGAGTTGCGTCAAGCGGGGACAGTCACCAGCAGGATCCAACAGCGGCCCCGTTGCACGGCGTTTGAAGGTCCCAGGCAGACGCAGCAGGGGGACGGGGAGCAGCAGCGTGGCCGGCCTTGGGCAGCAAGCAGGTAGACGAAGAAGTCGAGGAGCCAATCCTTGAAGCTGCAGCAGCGCTCAGGCAGCAGGCACAGGCGAATTCGACAGCATGCAGGAGTCACCTCACGAGGAATCTGCTCGTCAGGAATCCCTCTTCTTCTTCAGGAGGAATCTGCTGCCAGAAATCCTCCGTTCTTCATGAGGAATCTGTTGTCAGAAACCTCTGTTCTTCTTCATGAGGAGTCTGTTGTCCGAAAACCCATCCCCGTGGTTTTCATTTCCTCTTTTATCCTCCTTGTTCTCCTGCCTACGTGACAAGGATGGGCCTTGAGCAAGAGTCATTGAGTACCCCCTGAGATGGCCATCATCCTGGGATAAGTCCACACAAAGGAGCACTTCACAGCTATTTAGCTGCAGCTCATCTCGCTCTCGTTGCCCCTGGCCTTGCCCATCTGCGCCCCCCAGACAAAGGATCTCACAACCTTTGCCCAGGACTTGCCTGGACTTGTTCATCTGTGTCCTTCAGATAAAGGATTTCACAATCCTTGCTCGGGCCTTGAACAAGTCCATCTGTGTCCCCAGCAAGCTTTTGAGACACAGAAGTTAACAGAATAATCTCTTACAGGAGGAAACGTCATATTTCTTGTAGAAAATGTCATGGTTTTGCAAAGAAAACTGGCATTCCTGGGAAAAAAATGTCATATTTTTGGATAGGAAAGGGATGTTTCTGGGGGGAAATCTCACGTATTTGGATTGAAAATTGGTATTTCTGGGAGGAAATGTCATCTACTTAGGACAAAACTGCAATTTCTGGGGGAAAATATCATATTTCTTGCAGAAAAGATCGTATTTCTGTAGAGAAAACAGGTGTTCTTGTGTGAAAATTTTGTATTTTGGGAGAGAGAACTGCAATTTCTTGCAATAAATGTTGTATTTTTTGTAGAAAACTGCTGTTTCTGGCAGAAAGCGTGAAATTTTGGGGAGAAAACTGCTATTTCTGGGAGACGCTGTCGTATTTCCGAGAGAAAGCCGGTATTTCTGGCGGAAAATGTCATTTTTTTTGAGAAAGAAATCTGGTATTTCTGTGCGAAAATGTCCTATTTTTGGACAGAATATTGGTATTTCTGGGAGGAAACATCATATTCTTGAGGAGAAAACTGTTGTTCCTGGGAAAATATGTCATATTTTTAATAGCAAACTAATGTTTCTGGGGGAAAATATCACGTATTTGGATTGAAAATTGGAATTTCTGGGAGGTGTCTCGCTCCAATTTATAGGAGGGAGATGAGGTTCTTTTAATGTCTGTATACCCGGCGTGAGATTCAGAAACAGCGGTTCATATGTTGTTCCATCCAGTTTATTACCAAACCTAGTCAGGGAGACGGGGAAGGGAAGGAGGGCGATGGGAAAGAAGCATGAGTTGGTCAAGCGGGGACAGTCACCAGCAGGATCCAGCAGCGGTCCCGTTGCACGGCGTTTGAAGGTCCCAGGCAGACGCAGCAGGGGGACGGGGAGCAGCAGCGTGGCCGGCCTTGGGCAGCAAGCAGGTAGACGAAGAAGTCGAGGAGCCAATCCTTGAAGCTGCAGCAGCGCTCAGGCAGCAGGCACAGGAGAATTCGACAGCATGCAGGAGTCACCTCACGAGGAATCTGCTCGTCAGGAATCCCTCTTCTTCTTCAGGAGGAATCTGCTGCCAGAAATCCTCCGTTCTTCATGAGGAATCTGTTGTCAGAAACCTCTGTTCTTCTTCATGAGGAGTCTGTTGTCCGAAAACCCATCCCCGTGGTTTTCATTTCCTCTTTTATCCTCCTTGTTCTCCTGCCTACGTGACAAGGATGGGCCTTG
Source organism: Lagopus muta (assembly GCF_023343835.1). NCBI lineage: Eukaryota > Metazoa > Chordata > Aves > Galliformes > Phasianidae > Lagopus > Lagopus muta. The sequence goes on from NC_064471.1 coordinate 4,856,528, forward strand.
AGCAAGAGTCATTGAGTACCCCCTGAGATGGCCATCATCCTGGGTAAGTCCACACAAAGGAGCACTTCACAGCTATTTAGCTGCAGCTCATCTCGCTCTGGTCGCCCCTGGCCTTGCCCATCTGCGCCCCCCAGACAAAGGATCTCACAGCCTTTGCCCAGGACTTGCCTGGACTTGTTCATCTGTGTCCTTCAGATAAAGGATTTCACAATCCTTGCTCGGGCCTTGAACAAGTCCATCTGTGTCCCCAGCAAGCTTTTGAGACACAGAAGTTAACAGAATAATCTCTTACAGGAGGAAACGTCATATTTCTTGTAGAAAATGTCATGGTTTTGCAAAGAAAACTGGCATTCCTGGGAAAAAAATGTCATATTTTTGGATAGGAAAGGGATGTTTCTGCGGGGAAATCTCACGTATTTGGATTGAAAATTGGTATTTCTGGGAGGAAATGTCATCTACTTAGGACAAAACTGCAATTTCTGGGGGAAAATATCATATTTCTTGCAGAAAAGATCGTATTTCTGTAGAGAAAACAGGTGTTCTTGTGTGAAAATTTTGTATTTTGGGAGAGAGAACTGCAATTTCTTGCAATAAATGTTGTATTTTTTGGAGAAAACTGCTGTTTCTGGCAGAAAGCGTGAAATTTTGGGGAGAAAACTGCTATTTCTGGGAGACGCTGTCGTATTTCCGAGAGAAAGCCGGTATTTCCGGCGGAAAATGTCTTTTTTTTTGAGAAAGAAATCTGGTATTTCTGTGCGAAAATGTCCTATTTTTGGACAGAATATTGGTATTTCTGGGAGGAAACATCATATTCTTGAGGAGAAAACTGTTGTTCCTGGGAAAATATGTCATATTTTTAATAGCAAACTAATGTTTCTGGGGGAAAATATCACGTATTTGGATTGAAAATTGGAATTTCTGGGAGGTGTCTCGCTCCAATTTATAGGAGGGAGATGAGGTTCTTTTAATGTCTGTATACCCGGCGTGAGATTCAGAAACAGCGGTTCATATGTTGTTCCATCCAGTTTATTACCAAACCTAGTCAGGGAGACGGGGAAGGGAAGGAGGGCCATAGAAAAGACGGGAAAGAAGCAGGAGTTGCGTCAAGCGGGGACAGTCACCAGCAGGATCCAACAGCGGCCCCGTTGCACGGCGTTTGAAGGTCCCAGGCAGACGCAGCAGGGGGACGGGGAGCAGCAGCGTGGCCGGCCTTGGGCAGCAAGCAGGTAGACGAAGAAGTCGAGGAGCCAATCCTTGAAGCTGCAGCAGCGCTCAGGCAGCAGGCACAGGCGAATTCGACAGCATGCAGGAGTCACCTCACGAGGAATCTGCTCGTCAGGAATCCCTCTTCTTCTTCAGGAGGAATCTGCTGCCAGAAATCCTCCGTTCTTCATGAGGAATCTGTTGTCAGAAACCTCTGTTCTTCTTCATGAGGAGTCTGTTGTCCGAAAACCCATCCCCGTGGTTTTCATTTCCTCTTTTATCCTCCTTGTTCTCCTGCCTACGTGACAAGGATGGGCCTTGAGCAAGAGTCATTGAGTACCCCCTGAGATGGCCATCATCCTGGGATAAGTCCACACAAAGGAGCACTTCACAGCTATTTAGCTGCAGCTCATCTCGCTCTCGTTGCCCCTGGCCTTGCCCATCTGCGCCCCCCAGACAAAGGATCTCACAGCCTTTGCCCTGGACTTGCCTGGACTTGTTCATCTGTGTCCTTCAGATAAAGGATTTCACAATCCTTGCTCGGGCCTTGAACAAGTCCATCTGTGTCCCCAGCAAGCTTTTGAGACACAGAAGTTAACAGAATAATCTCTTACAGGAGGAAACGTCATATTTCTTGTAGAAAATGTCATGGTTTTGCAAAGAAAACTGGCATTCCTGGGAAAAAAATGTCATATTTTTGGATAGGAAAGGGATGTTTCTGGGGGGAAATATCACGTATTTGGATTGAAAATTGGTATTTCTGGGAGGAAATGTCATCTACTTAGGACAAAACTGCAATTTCTGGGGGAAAATATCATATTTCTTGCAGAAAAGATCGTATTTCTGTAGAGAAAACAGGTGTTCTTGTGTGAAAATTTTGTATTTTGGGAGAGAGAACTGCAATTTCTTGCAATAAATGTTGTATTTTTTGTAGAAAACTGCTGTTTCTGGCAGAAAGCGTGAAATTTTGGGGAGAAAACTGCTATTTCTGGGAGACGCTGTCGTATTTCCGAGAGAAAGCCGGTATTTCCGGCGGAAAATGTCATTTTTTTTGAGAAAGAAATCTGGTATTTCTGTGCGAAAATGTCCTATTTTTGGACAGAATATTGGTATTTCTGGGAGGAAACATCATATTCTTGAGGAGAAAACTGTTGTTCCTGGGAAAATATGTCATATTTTTAATAGCAAACTAATGTTTCTGGGGGAAAATATCACGTATTTGGATTGAAAATTGGAATTTCTGGGAGGTGTCTCGCTCCAATTTATAGGAGGGAGATGAGGTTCTTTTAATGTCTGTATACCCGGCGTGAGATTCAGAAACAGCGGTTCATATGTTGTTCCATCCAGTTTATTACCAAACCTAGTCAGGGAGACGGGGAAGGGAAGGAGGGCGATGGGAAAGAAGCAGGAGTTGGTCAAGCGGGGACAGTCACCAGCAGGATCCAGCAGCGGTCCCGTTGCACGGCGTTTGAAGGTCCCAGGCAGACGCAGCAGGGGGACGGGGAGCAGCAGCGTGGCCGGCCTTGGGCAGCAAGCAGGTAGACGAAGAAGTCGAGGAGCCAATCCTTGAAGCTGCAGCAGCGCTCAGGCAGCAGGCACAGGAGAATTCGACAGCATGCAGGAGTCACCTCACGAGGAATCTGCTCGTCAGGAATCCCTCTTCTTCTTCAGGAGGAATCTGCTGCCAGAAATCCTCCGTTCTTCATGAGGAATCTGTTGTCAGAAACCTCTGTTCTTCTTCATGAGGAGTCTGTTGTCCGAAAACCCATCCCCGTGGTTTTCATTTCCTCTTTTATCCTCCTTGTTCTCCTGCCTACGTGACAAGGATGGGCCTTGAGCAAGAGTCATTGAGTACCCCCTGAGATGGCCATCATCCTGGGTAAGTCCACACAAAGGAGCACTTCACAGCTATTTAGCTGCAGCTCATCTCGCTCTGGTCGCCCCTGGCCTTGCCCATCTGCGCCCCCCAGACAAAGGATCTCACAGCCTTTGCCCAGGACTTGCCTGGACTTGTTCATCTGTGTCCTTCAGATAAAGGATTTCACAATCCTTGCTCGGGCCTTGAACAAGTCCATCTGTGTCCCCAGCAAGCTTTTGAGACACAGAAGTTAACAGAATAATCTCTTACAGGAGGAAACGTCATATTTCTTGTAGAAAATGTCATGGTTTTGCAAAGAAAACTGGCATTCCTGGGAAAAAAATGTCATATTTTTGGATAGGAAAGGGATGTTTCTGGGGGGAAATCTCACGTATTTGGATTGAAAATTGGTATTTCTGGGAGGAAATGTCATCTACTTAGGACAAAACTGCAATTTCTGGGGGAAAATATCATATTTCTTGCAGAAAAGATCGTATTTCTGTAGAGAAAACAGGTGTTCTTGTGTGAAAATTTTGTATTTTGGGAGAGAGAACTGCAATTTCTTGCAATAAATGTTGTATTTTTTGTAGAAAACTGCTGTTTCTGGCAGAAAGCGTGAAATTTTGGGGAGAAAACTGCTATTTCTGGGAGACGCTGTCGTATTTCCGAGAGAAAGCCGGTATTTCCGGCGGAAAATGTCATTTTTTTTGAGAAAGAAATCTGGTATTTCTGTGCGAAAATGTCCTATTTTTGGACAGAATATTGGTATTTCTGGGAGGAAACATCATATTCTTGAGGAGAAAACTGTTGTTCCTGGGAAAATATGTCATATTTTTAATAGCAAACTAATGTTTCTGGGGGAAAATATCACGTATTTGGATTGAAAATTGGAATTTCTGGGAGGTGTCTCGCTCCAATTTATAGGAGGGAGATGAGGTTCTTTTAATGTCTGTATACCCGGCGTGAGATTCAGAAACAGCGGTTCATATGTTGTTCCATCCAGTTTATTACCAAACCTAGTCAGGGAGACGGGGAAGGGAAGGAGGGCCATAGAAAAGACGGGAAAGAAGCAGGAGTTGCGTCAAGCGGGGACAGTCACCAGCAGGATCCAACAGCGGCCCCGTTGCACGGCGTTTGAAGGTCCCAGGCAGATGCAGCAGGGGGACGGGGAGCAGCAGCGTGGCCGGCCTTGGGCAGCAAGCAGGTAGACGAAGAAGTCGAGGAGCCAATCCTTGAAGCTGCAGCAGCGCTCAGGCAGCAGGCACAGGAGAATTCGACAGCATGCAGGAGTCACCTCACGAGGAATCTGCTCGTCAGGAATCCCTCTTCTTCTTCAGGAGGAATCTGCTGCCAGAAATCCTCCGTTCTTCATGAGGAATCTGTTGTCAGAAACCTCTGTTCTTCTTCATGAGGAGTCTGTTGTCCGAAAACCCATCCCCGTGGTTTTCATTTCCTCTTTTATCCTCCTTGTTCTCCTGCCTACTTGACAAGGATGGGCCTTGAGCAAGAGTCATTGAGTACCCCCTGAGATGGCCATCATCCTGAGATAAGTCCACACAAAGGAGCACTTCACAGCTATTTAGCTGCAGCTCATCTCGCTCTCGTTGCCCCTGGCCTTGCCCATCTGCGCCCCCCAGACAAAGGATCTCACAGCCTTTGCCCAGGACTTGCCTGGACTTGTTCATCTGTGTCCTTCAGATAAAGGACTTCACAATCCTTGCTCGGGCCTTGAACAAGTCCATCTGTGTCCCCAGCAAGCTTTTGAGACACAGAAGTTAACAGAATAATCTCTTACAGGAGGAAACGTCATATTTCTTGTGGAAAATGTCATGGTTTTGCAAAGAAAACTGGCATTCCTGGGAAAAAAATGTCATATTTTTGGATAGGAAAGGGATGTTTCTGGGGGGAAATCTCACGTATTTGGATTGAAAATTGGTATTTCTGGGAGGAAATGTCATCTACTTAGGACAAAACTGCAATTTCTGGGGGAAAATATCATATTTCTTGCAGAAAAGATCGTATTTCTGTAGAGAAAACAGGTGTTCTTGTGTGAAAATTTTGTATTTTGGGAGAGAGAACTGCAATTTCTTGCAATAAATGTTGTATTTTTTGTAGAAAACTGCTGTTTCTGGCAGAAAGCGTGAAATTTTGGGGAGAAAACTGCTATTTCTGGGAGACGCTGTCGTATTTCCGAGAGAAAGCCGGTATTTCCGGCGGAAAATGTCATTTTTTTTGAGAAAGAAATCTGGTATTTCTGTGCGAAAATGTCCTATTTTTGGACAGAATATTGGTATTTCTGGGAGGAAACATCATATTCTTGAGGAGAAAACTGTTGTTCCTGGGAAAATATGTCATATTTTTAATAGCAAACTAATGTTTCTGGGGGAAAATATCACGTATTTGGATTGAAAATTGGAATTTCTGGGAGGTGTCTCGCTCCAATTTATAGGAGGGAGATGAGGTTCTTTTAATGTCTGTATACCCGGCGTGAGATTCAGAAACAGCGGTTCATATGTTGTTCCATCCAGTTTATTACCAAACCTAGTCAGGGAGACGGGGAAGGGAAGGAGGGCGATGGGAAAGAAGCAGGAGTTGGTCAAGCGGGGACAGTCACCAGCAGGATCCAGCAGCGGTCCCGTTGCACGGCGTTTGAAGGTCCCAGGCAGACGCAGCAGGGGGACGGGGAGCAGCAGCGTGGCCGGCCTTGGGCAGCAAGCAGGTAGACGAAGAAGTCGAGGAGCCAATCCTTGAAGCTGCAGCAGCGCTCAGGCAGCAGGCACAGGCGAATTCGACAGCATGCAGGAGTCACCTCACGAGGAATCTGCTCGTCAGGAATCCCTCTTCTTCTTCAGGAGGAATCTGCTGCCAGAAATCCTCCGTTCTTCATGAGGAATCTGTTGTCAGAAACCTCTGTTCTTCTTCATGAGGAGTCTGTTGTCCGAAAACCCATCCCCGTGGTTTTCATTTCCTCTTTTATCCTCCTTGTTCTCCTGCCTACGTGACAAGGATGGGCCTTGAGCAAGAGTCATTGAGTACCCCCTGAGATGGCCATCATCCTGGGTAAGTCCACACAAAGGAGCACTTCACAGCTATTTAGCTGCAGCTCATCTCGCTCTCGTCGCCCCTGGCCTTGCCCATCTGCGCCCCCCAGACAAAGGATCTCACAACCTTTGCCCAGGACTTGCCTGGACTTGTTCATCTGTGTCCTTCAGATAAAGGATTTCACAATCCTTGCTCGGGCCTTGAACAAGTCCATCTGTGTCCCCAGCAAGCTTTTGAGACACAGAAGTTAACAGAATAATCTCTTACAGGAGGAAACGTCATATTTCTTGTGGAAAATGTCATGGTTTTGCAAAGAAAACTGGCATTCCTGGGAAAAAAATGTCATATTTTTGGATAGGAAAGGGATGTTTCTGGGGGGAAATCTCACGTATTTGGATTGAAAATTGGTATTTCTGGGAGGAAATGTCATCTACTTAGGACAAAACTGCAATTTCTGGGGGAAAATATCATATTTCTTGCAGAAAAGATCGTATTTCTGTAGAGAAAACAGGTGTTCTTGTGTGAAAATTTTGTATTTTGGGAGAGAGAACTGCAATTTCTTGCAATAAATGTTGTATTTTTTGTAGAAAACTGCTGTTTCTGGCAGAAAGCGTGAAATTTTGGGGAGAAAACTGCTATTTCTGGGAGACGCTGTCGTATTTCCGAGAGAAAGCCGGTATTTCCGGCGGAAAATGTCATTTTTTTTGAGAAAGAAATCTGGTATTTCTGTGCGAAAATGTCCTATTTTTGGACAGAATATTGGTATTTCTGGGAGGAAACATCATATTCTTGAGGAGAAAACTGTTGTTCCTGGGAAAATATGTCATATTTTTAATAGCAAACTAATGTTTCTGGGGGAAAATATCACGTATTTGGATTGAAAATTGGAATTTCTGGGAGGTGTCTCGCTCCAATTTATAGGAGGGAGATGAGGTTCTTTTAATGTCTGTATACCCGGCGTGAGATTCAGAAACAGCGGTTCATATGTTGTTCCATCCAGTTTATTACCAAACCTAGTCAGGGAGACGGGGAAGGGAAGGAGGGCGATGGGAAAGAAGCAGGAGTTGGTCAAGCGGGGACAGTCACCAGCAGGATCCAGCAGCGGTCCCGTTGCACGGCGTTTGAAGGTCCCAGGCAGACGCAGCAGGGGGACGGGGAGCAGCAGCGTGGCCGGCCTTGGGCAGCAAGCAGGTAGACGAAGAAGTCGAGGAGCCAATCCTTGAAGCTGCAGCAGCGCTCAGGCAGCAGGCACAGGCGAATTCGACAGCATGCAGGAGTCACCTCACGAGGAATCTGCTCGTCAGGAATCCCTCTTCTTCTTCAGGAGGAATCTGCTGCCAGAAATCCTCCGTTCTTCATGAGGAATCTGTTGTCAGAAACCTCTGTTCTTCTTCATGAGGAGTCTGTTGTCCGAAAACCCATCCCCGTGGTTTTCATTTCCTCTTTTATCCTCCTTGTTCTCCTGCCTACGTGACAAGGATGGGCCTTGAGCAAGAGTCATTGAGTACCCCCTGAGATGGCCATCATCCTGGGTAAGTCCACACAAAGGAGCACTTCACAGCTATTTAGCTGCAGCTCATCTCGCTCTCGTCGCCCCTGGCCTTGCCCATCTGCGCCCCCCAGACAAAGGATCTCACAACCTTTGCCCAGGACTTGCCTGGACTTGTTCATCTGTGTCCTTCAGATAAAGGATTTCACAATCCTTGCTCGGGCCTTGAACAAGTCCATCTGTGTCCCCAGCAAGCTTTTGAGACACAGAAGTTAACAGAATAATCTCTTACAGGAGGAAACGTCATATTTCTTGTGGAAAATGTCATGGTTTTGCAAAGAAAACTGGCATTCCTGGGAAAAAAATGTCATATTTTTGGATAGGAAAGGGATGTTTCTGGGGGGAAATCTCACGTATTTGGATTGAAAATTGGTATTTCTGGGAGGAAATGTCATCTACTTAGGACAAAACTGCAATTTCTGGGGGAAAATATCATATTTCTTGCAGAAAAGATCGTATTTCTGTAGAGAAAACAGGTGTTCTTGTGTGAAAATTTTGTATTTTGGGAGAGAGAACTGCAATTTCTTGCAATAAATGTTGTATTTTTTGTAGAAAACTGCTGTTTCTGGCAGAAAGCGTGAAATTTTGGGGAGAAAACTGCTATTTCTGGGAGACGCTGTCGTATTTCCGAGAGAAAGCCGGTATTTCCGGCGGAAAATGTCATTTTTTTTGAGAAAGAAATCTGGTATTTCTGTGCGAAAATGTCCTATTTTTGGACAGAATATTGGTATTTCTGGGAGGAAACATCATATTCTTGAGGAGAAAACTGTTGTTCCTGGGAAAATATGTCATATTTTTAATAGCAAACTAATGTTTCTGGGGGAAAATATCACGTATTTGGATTGAAAATTGGAATTTCTGGGAGGTGTCTCGCTCCAATTTATAGGAGGGAGATGAGGTTCTTTTAATGTCTGTATACCCGGCGTGAGATTCAGAAACAGCGGTTCATATGTTGTTCCATCCAGTTTATTTACCAAACCTAGTCAGGGAGACGGGGAAGGGAAGGAGGGCCATAGAAAAGACGGGAAAGAAGCAGGAGTTGCGTCAAGCGGGGACAGTCACCAGCAGGATCCAACAGCGGCCCCGTTGCACGGCGTTTGAAGGTCCCAGGCAGATGCAGCAGGGGGACGGGGAGCAGCAGCGTGGCCGGCCTTGGGCAGCAAGCAGGTAGACGAAGAAGTCGAGGAGCCAATCCTTGAAGCTGCAGCAGCGCTCAGGCAGCAGGCACAGGAGAATTCGACAGCATGCAGGAGTCACCTCACGAGGAATCTGCTCGTCAGGAATCCCTCTTCTTCTTCAGGAGGAATCTGCTGCCAGAAATCCTCCGTTCTTCATGAGGAATCTGTTGTCAGAAACCTCTGTTCTTCTTCATGAGGAGTCTGTTGTCCGAAAACCCATCCCCGTGGTTTTCATTTCCTCTTTTATCCTCCTTGTTCTCCTGCCTACTTGACAAGGATGGGCCTTGAGCAAGAGTCATTGAGTACCCCCTGAGATGGCCATCATCCTGAGATAAGTCCACACAAAGGAGCACTTCACAGCTATTTAGCTGCAGCTCATCTCGCTCTCGTCGCCCCTGGCCTTGCCCATCTGCTCCCCCCAGACAAAGGATCTCACAGCCTTTGCCCAGGACTTGCCTGGACTTGTTCATCTGTGTCCTTCAGATAAAGGACTTCACAATCCTTGCTCGGGCCTTGAACAAGTCCATCTGTGTCCCCAGCAAGCTTTTGAGACACAGAAGTTAACAGAATAATCTCTTACAGGAGGAAACGTCATATTTCTTGTGGAAAATGTCATGGTTTTGCAAAGAAAACTGGCATTCCTGGGAAAAAAATGTCATATTTTTGGATAGGAAAGGGATGTTTCTGGGGGGAAATCTCACGTATTTGGATTGAAAATTGGTATTTCTGGGAGGAAATGTCATCTACTTAGGACAAAACTGCAATTTCTGGGGGAAAATATCATATTTCTTGCAGAAAAGATCGTATTTCTGTAGAGAAAACAGGTGTTCTTGTGTGAAAATTTTGTATTTTGGGAGAGAGAACTGCAATTTCTTGCAATAAATGTTGTATTTTTTGTAGAAAACTGCTGTTTCTGGCAGAAAGCGTGAAATTTTGGGGAGAAAACTGCTATTTCTGGGAGACGCTGTCGTATTTCCGAGAGAAAGCCGGTATTTCCGGCGGAAAATGTCATTTTTTTTGAGAAAGAAATCTGGTATTTCTGTGCGAAAATGTCCTATTTTTGGACAGAATATTGGTATTTCTGGGAGGAAACATCATATTCTTGAGGAGAAAACTGTTGTTCCTGGGAAAATATGTCATATTTTTAATAGCAAACTAATGTTTCTGGGGGAAAATATCACGTATTTGGATTGAAAATTGGAATTTCTGGGAGGTGTCTCGCTCCAATTTATAGGAGGGAGATGAGGTTCTTTTAATGTCTGTATACCCGGCGTGAGATTCAGAAACAGCGGTTCATATGTTGTTCCATCCAGTTTATTTACCAAACCTAGTCAGGGAGACGGGGAAGGGAAGGAGGGCCATAGAAAAGACGGGAAAGAAGCAGGAGTTGCGTCAAGCGGGGACAGTCACCAGCAGGATCCAACAGCGGCCCCGTTGCACGGCGTTTGAAGGTCCCAGGCAGACGCAGCAGGGGGACGGGGAGCAGCAGCGTGGCCGGCCTTGGGCAGCAAGCAGGTAGACGAAGAAGTCGAGGAGCCAATCCTTGAAGCTGCAGCAGCGCTCAGGCAGCAGGCACAGGAGAATTCGACAGCATGCAGGAGTCACCTCACGAGGAATCTGCTCGTCAGGAATCCCTCTTCTTCTTCAGGAGGAATCTGCTGCCAGAAATCCTCCGTTCTTCATGAGGAATCTGTTGTCAGAAACCTCTGTTCTTCTTCATGAGGAGTCTGTTGTCCGAAAACCCATCCCCGTGGTTTTCATTTCCTCTTTTATCCTCCTTGTTCTCCTGCCTACTTGACAAGGATGGGCCTTGAGCAAGAGTCATTGAGTACCCCCTGAGATGGCCATCATCCTGAGATAAGTCCACACAAAGGAGCACTTCACAGCTATTTAGCTGCAGCTCATCTCGCTCTCGTCGCCCCTGGCCTTGCCCATCTGCGCCCCCCAGACAAAGGATCTCACAGCCTTTGCCCAGGACTTGCCTGGACTTGTTCATCTGTGTCCTTCAGATAAAGGACTTCACAATCCTTGCTCGGGCCTTGAACAAGTCCATCTGTGTCCCCAGCAAGCTTTTGAGACACAGAAGTTAACAGAATAATCTCTTACAGGAGGAAACGTCATATTTCTTGTGGAAAATGTCATGGTTTTGCAAAGAAAACTGGCATTCCTGGGAAAAAAATGTCATATTTTTGGATAGGAAAGGGATGTTTCTGGGGGGAAATATCACGTATTTGGATTGAAAATTGGTATTTCTGGGAGGAAATGTCATCTACTTAGGACAAAACTGCAATTTCTGGGGGAAAATATCATATTTCTTGCAGAAAAGATCGTATTTCTGTAGAGAAAACAGGTGTTCTTGTGTGAAAATTTTGTATTTTGGGAGAGAGAACTGCAATTTCTTGCAATAAATGTTGTATTTTTTGTAGAAAACTGCTGTTTCTGGCAGAAAGCGTGAAATTTTGGGGAGAAAACTGCTATTTCTGGGAGACGCTGTCGTATTTCCGAGAGAAAGCCGGTATTTCCGGCGGAAAATGTCATTTTTTTTGAGAAAGAAATCTGGTATTTCTGTGCGAAAATGTCCTATTTTTGGACAGAATATTGGTATTTCTGGGAGGAAACATCATATTCTTGAGGAGAAAACTGTTGTTCCTGGGAAAATATGTCATATTTTTAATAGCAAACTAATGTTTCTGGGGGAAAATATCACGTATTTGGATTGAAAATTGGAATTTCTGGGAGGTGTCTCGCTCCAATTTATAGGAGGGAGATGAGGTTCTTTTAATGTCTGTATACCCGGCGTGAGATTCAGAAACAGCGGTTCATATGTTGTTCCATCCAGTTTATTTACCAAACCTAGTCAGGGAGACGGGGAAGGGAAGGAGGGCCATAGAAAAGACGGGAAAGAAGCAGGAGTTGCGTCAAGCGGGGACAGTCACCAGCAGGATCCAACAGCGGCCCCGTTGCACGGCGTTTGAAGGTCCCAGGCAGACGCAGCAGGGGGACGGGGAGCAGCAGCGTGGCCGGCCTTGGGCAGCAAGCAGGTAGACGAAGAAGTCGAGGAGCCAATCCTTGAAGCTGCAGCAGCGCTCAGGCAGCAGGCACAGGAGAATTCGACAGCATGCAGGAGTCACCTCACGAGGAATCTGCTCGTCAGGAATCCCTCTTCTTCTTCAGGAGGAATCTGCTGCCAGAAATCCTCCGTTCTTCATGAGGAATCTGTTGTCAGAAACCTCTGTTCTTCTTCATGAGGAGTCTGTTGTCCGAAAACCCATCCCCGTGGTTTTCATTTCCTCTTTTATCCTCCTTGTTCTCCTGCCTACTTGACAAGGATGGGCCTTGAGCAAGAGTCATTGAGTACCCCCTGAGATGGCCATCATCCTGAGATAAGTCCACACAAAGGAGCACTTCACAGCTATTTAGCTGCAGCTCATCTCGCTCTCGTCGCCCCTGGCCTTGCCCATCTGCGCCCCCCAGACAAAGGATCTCACAGCCTTTGCCCAGGACTTGCCTGGACTTGTTCATCTGTGTCCTTCAGATAAAGGACTTCACAATCCTTGCTCGGGCCTTGAACAAGTCCATCTGTGTCCCCAGCAAGCTTTTGAGACACAGAAGTTAACAGAATAATCTCTTACAGGAGGAAACGTCATATTTCTTGTGGAAAATGTCATGGTTTTGCAAAGAAAACTGGCATTCCTGGGAAAAAAATGTCATATTTTTGGATAGGAAAGGGATGTTTCTGGGGGGAAATATCACGTATTTGGATTGAAAATTGGTATTTCTGGGAGGAAATGTCATCTACTTAGGACAAAACTGCAATTTCTGGGGGAAAATATCATATTTCTTGCAGAAAAGATCGTATTTCTGTAGAGAAAACAGGTGTTCTTGTGTGAAAATTTTGTATTTTGGGAGAGAGAACTGCAATTTCTTGCAATAAATGTTGTATTTTTTGTAGAAAACTGCTGTTTCTGGCAGAAAGCGTGAAATTTTGGGGAGAAAACTGCTATTTCTGGGAGACGCTGTCGTATTTCCGAGAGAAAGCCGGTATTTCCGGCGGAAAATGTCATTTTTTTTGAGAAAGAAATCTGGTATTTCTGTGCGAAAATGTCCTATTTTTGGACAGAATATTGGTATTTCTGGGAGGAAACATCATATTCTTGAGGAGAAAACTGTTGTTCCTGGGAAAATATGTCATATTTTTAATAGCAAACTAATGTTTCTGGGGGAAAATATCACGTATTTGGATTGAAAATTGGAATTTCTGGGAGGTGTCTCGCTCCAATTTATAGGAGGGAGATGAGGTTCTTTTAATGTCTGTATACCCGGCGTGAGATTCAGAAACAGCGGTTCATATGTTGTTCCATCCAGTTTATTTACCAAACCTAGTCAGGGAGACGGGGAAGGGAAGGAGGGCCATAGAAAAGACGGGAAAGAAGCAGGAGTTGCGTCAAGCGGGGACAGTCACCAGCAGGATCCAACAGCGGCCCCGTTGCACGGCGTTTGAAGGTCCCAGGCAGATGCAGCAGGGGGACGGGGAGCAGCAGCGTGGCCGGCCTTGGGCAGCAAGCAGGTAGACGAAGAAGTCGAGGAGCCAATCCTTGAAGCTGCAGCAGCGCTCAGGCAGCAGGCACAGGAGAATTCGACAGCATGCAGGAGTCACCTCACGAGGAATCTGCTCGTCAGGAATCCCTCTTCTTCTTCAGGAGGAATCTGCTGCCAGAAATCCTCCGTTCTTCATGAGGAATCTGTTGTCAGAAACCTCTGTTCTTCTTCATGAGGAGTCTGTTGTCCGAAAACCCATCCCCGTGGTTTTCATTTCCTCTTTTATCCTCCTTGTTCTCCTGCCTACTTGACAAGGATGGGCCTTGAGCAAGAGTCATTGAGTACCCCCTGAGATGGCCATCATCCTGAGATAAGTCCACACAAAGGAGCACTTCACAGCTATTTAGCTGCAGCTCATCTCGCTCTCGTCGCCCCTGGCCTTGCCCATCTGCGCCCCCCAGACAAAGGATCTCACAGCCTTTGCCCAGGACTTGCCTGGACTTGTTCATCTGTGTCCTTCAGATAAAGGACTTCACAATCCTTGCTCGGGCCTTGAACAAGTCCATCTGTGTCCCCAGCAAGCTTTTGAGACACAGAAGTTAACAGAATAATCTCTTATAGGAGGAAACGTCATATTTCTTGTGGAAAATGTCATGGTTTTGCAAAGAAAACTGGCATTCCTGGGAAAAAAATGTCATATTTTTGGATAGGAAAGGGATGTTTCTGGGGGGAAATATCACGTATTTGGATTGAAAATTGGTATTTCTGGGAGGAAATGTCATCTACTTAGGACAAAACTGCAATTTCTGGGGGAAAATATCATATTTCTTGCAGAAAAGATCGTATTTCTGTAGAGAAAACAGGTGTTCTTGTGTGAAAATTTTGTATTTTGGGAGAGAGAACTGCAATTTCTTGCAATAAATGTTGTATTTTTTGTAGAAAACTGCTGTTTCTGGCAGAAAGCGTGAAATTTTGGGGAGAAAACTGCTATTTCTGGGAGACGCTGTCGTATTTCCGAGAGAAAGCCGGTATTTCTGGCGGAAAATGTCATTTTTTTTGAGAAAGAAATCTGGTATTTCTGTGCGAAAATGTCCTATTTTTGGACAGAATATTGGTATTTCTGGGAGGAAACATCATATTCTTGAGGAGAAAACTGTTGTTCCTGGGAAAATATGTCATATTTTTAATAGCAAACTAATGTTTCTGGGGGAAAATATCACGTATTTGGATTGAAAATTGGAATTTCTGGGAGGTGTCTCGCTCCAATTTATAGGAGGGAGATGAGGTTCTTTTAATGTCTGTATACCCGGCGTGAGATTCAGAAACAGCGGTTCATATGTTGTTCCATCCAGTTTATTACCAAACCTAGTCAGGGAGACGGGGAAGGGAAGGAGGGCGATGGGAAAGAAGCATGAGTTGGTCAAGCGGGGACAGTCACCAGCAGGATCCAGCAGCGGTCCCGTTGCACGGCGTTTGAAGGTCCCAGGCAGACGCAGCAGGGGGACGGGGAGCAGCAGCGTGGCCGGCCTTGGGCAGCAAGCAGGTAGACGAAGAAGTCGAGGAGCCAATCCTTGAAGCTGCAGCAGCGCTCAGGCAGCAGGCACAGGAGAATTCGACAGCATGCAGGAGTCACCTCACGAGGAATCTGCTCGTCAGGAATCCCTCTTCTTCTTCAGGAGGAATCTGCTGCCAGAAATCCTCCGTTCTTCATGAGGAATCTGTTGTCAGAAACCTCTGTTCTTCTTCATGAGGAGTCTGTTGTCCGAAAACCCATCCCCGTGGTTTTCATTTCCTCTTTTATCCTCCTTGTTCTCCTGCCTACTTGACAAGGATGGGCCTTGAGCAAGAGTCATTGAGTACCCCCTGAGATGGCCATCATCCTGGGTAAGTCCACACAAAGGAGCACTTCACAGCTATTTAGCTGCAGCTCATCTCGCTCTGGTCGCCCCTGGCCTTGCCCATCTGCGCCCCCCAGACAAAGGATCTCACAGCCTTTGCCCAGGACTTGCCTGGACTTGTTCATCTGTGTCCTTCAGATAAAGGACTTCACAATCCTTGCTCGGGCCTTGAACAAGTCCATCTGTGTCCCCAGCAAGCTTTTGAGACACAGAAGTTAACAGAATAATCTCTTACAGGAGGAAACGTCATATTTCTTGTGGAAAATGTCATGGTTTTGCAAAGAAAACTGGCATTCCTGGGAAAAAAATGTCATATTTTTGGATAGGAAAGGGATGTTTCTGCGGGGAAATCTCACGTATTTGGATTGAAAATTGGTATTTCTGGGAGGAAATGTCATCTACTTAGGACAAAACTGCAATTTCTGGGGGAAAATATCATATTTCTTGCAGAAAAGATCGTATTTCTGTAGAGAAAACAGGTGTTCTTGTGTGAAAATTTTGTATTTTGGGAGAGAGAACTGCAATTTCTTGCAATAAATGTTGTATTTTTTGTAGAAAACTGCTGTTTCTGGCAGAAAGCGTGAAATTTTGGGGAGAAAACTGCTATTTCTGGGAGACGCTGTCGTATTTCCGAGAGAAAGCCGGTATTTCTGGCGGAAAATGTCATTTTTTTTGAGAAAGAAATCTGGTATTTCTGTGCGAAAATGTCCTATTTTTGGACAGAATATTGGTATTTCTGGGAGGAAACATCATATTCTTGAGGAGAAAACTGTTGTTCCTGGGAAAATATGTCA
Source organism: Lagopus muta (assembly GCF_023343835.1). Lineage (NCBI taxonomy): Eukaryota > Metazoa > Chordata > Aves > Galliformes > Phasianidae > Lagopus > Lagopus muta. The sequence continues at coordinate 4,872,589 of NC_064471.1, forward strand.
TATTTTTAATAGCAAACTAATGTTTCTGGGGGAAAATATCACGTATTTGGATTGAAAATTGGAATTTCTGGGAGGTGTCTCGCTCCAATTTATAGGAGGGAGATGAGGTTCTTTTAATGTCTGTATACCCGGCGTGAGATTCAGAAACAGCGGTTCATATGTTGTTCCATCCAGTTTATTACCAAACCTAGTCAGGGAGACGGGGAAGGGAAGGAGGGCGATGGGAAAGAAGCATGAGTTGGTCAAGCGGGGACAGTCACCAGCAGGATCCAGCAGCGGTCCCGTTGCACGGCGTTTGAAGGTCCCAGGCAGACGCAGCAGGGGGACGGGGAGCAGCAGCGTGGCCGGCCTTGGGCAGCAAGCAGGTAGACGAAGAAGTCGAGGAGCCAATCCTTGAAGCTGCAGCAGCGCTCAGGCAGCAGGCACAGGAGAATTCGACAGCATGCAGGAGTCACCTCACGAGGAATCTGCTCGTCAGGAATCCCTCTTCTTCTTCAGGAGGAATCTGCTGCCAGAAATCCTCCGTTCTTCATGAGGAATCTGTTGTCAGAAACCTCTGTTCTTCTTCATGAGGAGTCTGTTGTCCGAAAACCCATCCCCGTGGTTTTCATTTCCTCTTTTATCCTCCTTGTTCTCCTGCCTACTTGACAAGGATGGGCCTTGAGCAAGAGTCATTGAGTACCCCCTGAGATGGCCATCATCCTGGGTAAGTCCACACAAAGGAGCACTTCACAGCTATTTAGCTGCAGCTCATCTCGCTCTGGTCGCCCCTGGCCTTGCCCATCTGCGCCCCCCAGACAAAGGATCTCACAGCCTTTGCCCAGGACTTGCCTGGACTTGTTCATCTGTGTCCTTCAGATAAAGGACTTCACAATCCTTGCTCGGGCCTTGAACAAGTCCATCTGTGTCCCCAGCAAGCTTTTGAGACACAGAAGTTAACAGAATAATCTCTTACAGGAGGAAACGTCATATTTCTTGTGGAAAATGTCATGGTTTTGCAAAGAAAACTGGCATTCCTGGGAAAAAAATGTCATATTTTTGGATAGGAAAGGGATGTTTCTGGGGGGAAATCTCACGTATTTGGATTGAAAATTGGTATTTCTGGGAGGAAATGTCATCTACTTAGGACAAAACTGCAATTTCTGGGGGAAAATATCATATTTCTTGCAGAAAAGATCGTATTTCTGTAGAGAAAACAGGTGTTCTTGTGTGAAAATTTTGTATTTTGGGAGAGAGAACTGCAATTTCTTGCAATAAATGTTGTATTTTTTGTAGAAAACTGCTGTTTCTGGCAGAAAGCGTGAAATTTTGGGGAGAAAACTGCTATTTCTGGGAGACGCTGTCGTATTTCCGAGAGAAAGCCGGTATTTCTGGCGGAAAATGTCATTTTTTTTGAGAAAGAAATCTGGTATTTCTGTGCGAAAATGTCCTATTTTTGGACAGAATATTGGTATTTCTGGGAGGAAACATCATATTCTTGAGGAGAAAACTGTTGTTCCTGGGAAAATATGTCATATTTTTAATAGCAAACTAATGTTTCTGGGGGAAAATATCACGTATTTGGATTGAAAATTGGAATTTCTGGGAGGTGTCTCGCTCCAATTTATAGGAGGGAGATGAGGTTCTTTTAATGTCTGTATACCCGGCGTGAGATTCAGAAACAGCGGTTCATATGTTGTTCCATCCAGTTTATTTACCAAACCTAGTCAGGGAGACGGGGAAGGGAAGGAGGGCCATAGAAAAGACGGGAAAGAAGCAGGAGTTGCGTCAAGCGGGGACAGTCACCAGCAGGATCCAACAGCGGCCCCGTTGCACGGCGTTTGAAGGTCCCAGGCAGACGCAGCAGGGGGACGGGGAGCAGCAGCGTGGCCGGCCTTGGGCAGCAAGCAGGTAGACGAAGAAGTCGAGGAGCCAATCCTTGAAGCTGCAGCAGCGCTCAGGCAGCAGGCACAGGAGAATTCGACAGCATGCAGGAGTCACCTCACGAGGAATCTGCTCGTCAGGAATCCCTCTTCTTCTTCAGGAGGAATCTGCTGCCAGAAATCCTCCGTTCTTCATGAGGAATCTGTTGTCAGAAACCTCTGTTCTTCTTCATGAGGAGTCTGTTGTCCGAAAACCCATCCCCGTGGTTTTCATTTCCTCTTTTATCCTCCTTGTTCTCCTGCCTACTTGACAAGGATGGGCCTTGAGCAAGAGTCATTGAGTACCCCCTGAGATGGCCATCATCCTGAGATAAGTCCACACAAAGGAGCACTTCACAGCTATTTAGCTGCAGCTCATCTCGCTCTCGTCGCCCCTGGCCTTGCCCATCTGCGCCCCCCAGACAAAGGATCTCACAGCCTTTGCCCAGGACTTGCCTGGACTTGTTCATCTGTGTCCTTCAGATAAAGGACTTCACAATCCTTGCTCGGGCCTTGAACAAGTCCATCTGTGTCCCCAGCAAGCTTTTGAGACACAGAAGTTAACAGAATAATCTCTTACAGGAGGAAACGTCATATTTCTTGTGGAAAATGTCATGGTTTTGCAAAGAAAACTGGCATTCCTGGGAAAAAAATGTCATATTTTTGGATAGGAAAGGGATGTTTCTGGGGGGAAATATCACGTATTTGGATTGAAAATTGGTATTTCTGGGAGGAAATGTCATCTACTTAGGACAAAACTGCAATTTCTGGGGGAAAATATCATATTTCTTGCAGAAAAGATCGTATTTCTGTAGAGAAAACAGGTGTTCTTGTGTGAAAATTTTGTATTTTGGGAGAGAGAACTGCAATTTCTTGCAATAAATGTTGTATTTTTTGTAGAAAACTGCTGTTTCTGGCAGAAAGCGTGAAATTTTTGGGGAGAAAACTGCTATTTCTGGGAGACGCTGTCGTATTTCCGAGAGAAAGCCGGTATTTCCGGCGGAAAATGTCATTTTTTTTGAGAAAGAAATCTGGTATTTCTGTGCGAAAATGTCCTATTTTTGGACAGAATATTGGTATTTCTGGGAGGAAACATCATATTCTTGAGGAGAAAACTGTTGTTCCTGGGAAAATATGTCATATTTTTAATAGCAAACTAATGTTTCTGGGGGAAAATATCACGTATTTGGATTGAAAATTGGAATTTCTGGGAGGTGTCTCGCTCCAATTTATAGGAGGGAGATGAGGTTCTTTTAATGTCTGTATACCCGGCGTGAGATTCAGAAACAGCGGTTCATATGTTGTTCCATCCAGTTTATTACCAAACCTAGTCAGGGAGACGGGGAAGGGAAGGAGGGCGATGGGAAAGAAGCATGAGTTGGTCAAGCGGGGACAGTCACCAGCAGGATCCAGCAGCGGTCCCGTTGCACGGCGTTTGAAGGTCCCAGGCAGACGCAGCAGGGGGACGGGGAGCAGCAGCGTGGCCGGCCTTGGGCAGCAAGCAGGTAGACGAAGAAGTCGAGGAGCCAATCCTTGAAGCTGCAGCAGCGCTCAGGCAGCAGGCACAGGAGAATTCGACAGCATGCAGGAGTCACCTCACGAGGAATCTGCTCGTCAGGAATCCCTCTTCTTCTTCAGGAGGAATCTGCTGCCAGAAATCCTCCGTTCTTCATGAGGAATCTGTTGTCAGAAACCTCTGTTCTTCTTCATGAGGAGTCTGTTGTCCGAAAACCCATCCCCGTGGTTTTCATTTCCTCTTTTATCCTCCTTGTTCTCCTGCCTACTTGACAAGGATGGGCCTTGAGCAAGAGTCATTGAGTACCCCCTGAGATGGCCATCATCCTGGGTAAGTCCACACAAAGGAGCACTTCACAGCTATTTAGCTGCAGCTCATCTCGCTCTGGTCGCCCCTGGCCTTGCCCATCTGCGCCCCCCAGACAAAGGATCTCACAGCCTTTGCCCAGGACTTGCCTGGACTTGTTCATCTGTGTCCTTCAGATAAAGGATTTCACAATCCTTGCTCGGGCCTTGAACAAGTCCATCTGTGTCCCCAGCAAGCTTTTGAGACACAGAAGTTAACAGAATAATCTCTTACAGGAGGAAACGTCATATTTCTTGTGGAAAATGTCATGGTTTTGCAAAGAAAACTGGCATTCCTGGGAAAAAAATGTCATATTTTTGGATAGGAAAGGGATGTTTCTGGGGGGAAATCTCACGTATTTGGATTGAAAATTGGTATTTCTGGGAGGAAATGTCATCTACTTAGGACAAAACTGCAATTTCTGGGGGAAAATATCATATTTCTTGCAGAAAAGATCGTATTTCTGTAGAGAAAACAGGTGTTCTTGTGTGAAAATTTTGTATTTTGGGAGAGAGAACTGCAATTTCTTGCAATAAATGTTGTATTTTTTGTAGAAAACTGCTGTTTCTGGCAGAAAGCGTGAAATTTTGGGGAGAAAACTGCTATTTCTGGGAGACGCTGTCGTATTTCCGAGAGAAAGCCGGTATTTCTGGCGGAAAATGTCATTTTTTTTGAGAAAGAAATCTGGTATTTCTGTGCGAAAATGTCCTATTTTTGGACAGAATATTGGTATTTCTGGGAGGAAACATCATATTCTTGAGGAGAAAACTGTTGTTCCTGGGAAAATATGTCATATTTTTAATAGCAAACTAATGTTTCTGGGGGAAAATATCACGTATTTGGATTGAAAATTGGAATTTCTGGGAGGTGTCTCGCTCCAATTTATAGGAGGGAGATGAGGTTCTTTTAATGTCTGTATACCCGGCGTGAGATTCAGAAACAGCGGTTCATATGTTGTTCCATCCAGTTTATTTACCAAACCTAGTCAGGGAGACGGGGAAGGGAAGGAGGGCCATAGAAAAGACGGGAAAGAAGCAGGAGTTGCGTCAAGCGGGGACAGTCACCAGCAGGATCCAACAGCGGCCCCGTTGCACGGCGTTTGAAGGTCCCAGGCAGACGCAGCAGGGGGACGGGGAGCAGCAGCGTGGCCGGCCTTGGGCAGCAAGCAGGTAGACGAAGAAGTCGAGGAGCCAATCCTTGAAGCTGCAGCAGCGCTCAGGCAGCAGGCACAGGAGAATTCGACAGCATGCAGGAGTCACCTCACGAGGAATCTGCTCGTCAGGAATCCCTCTTCTTCTTCAGGAGGAATCTGCTGCCAGAAATCCTCCGTTCTTCATGAGGAATCTGTTGTCAGAAACCTCTGTTCTTCTTCATGAGGAGTCTGTTGTCCGAAAACCCATCCCCGTGGTTTTCATTTCCTCTTTTATCCTCCTTGTTCTCCTGCCTACTTGACAAGGATGGGCCTTGAGCAAGAGTCATTGAGTACCCCCTGAGATGGCCATCATCCTGAGATAAGTCCACACAAAGGAGCACTTCACAGCTATTTAGCTGCAGCTCATCTCGCTCTCGTCGCCCCTGGCCTTGCCCATCTGCGCCCCCCAGACAAAGGATCTCACAGCCTTTGCCCAGGACTTGCCTGGACTTGTTCATCTGTGTCCTTCAGATAAAGGACTTCACAATCCTTGCTCGGGCCTTGAACAAGTCCATCTGTGTCCCCAGCAAGCTTTTGAGACACAGAAGTTAACAGAATAATCTCTTACAGGAGGAAACGTCATATTTCTTGTGGAAAATGTCATGGTTTTGCAAAGAAAACTGGCATTCCTGGGAAAAAAATGTCATATTTTTGGATAGGAAAGGGATGTTTCTGGGGGGAAATATCACGTATTTGGATTGAAAATTGGTATTTCTGGGAGGAAATGTCATCTACTTAGGACAAAACTGCAATTTCTGGGGGAAAATATCATATTTCTTGCAGAAAAGATCGTATTTCTGTAGAGAAAACAGGTGTTCTTGTGTGAAAATTTTGTATTTTGGGAGAGAGAACTGCAATTTCTTGCAATAAATGTTGTATTTTTTGTAGAAAACTGCTGTTTCTGGCAGAAAGCGTGAAATTTTTGGGGAGAAAACTGCTATTTCTGGGAGACGCTGTCGTATTTCCGAGAGAAAGCCGGTATTTCCGGCGGAAAATGTCATTTTTTTTGAGAAAGAAATCTGGTATTTCTGTGCGAAAATGTCCTATTTTTGGACAGAATATTGGTATTTCTGGGAGGAAACATCATATTCTTGAGGAGAAAACTGTTGTTCCTGGGAAAATATGTCATATTTTTAATAGCAAACTAATGTTTCTGGGGGAAAATATCACGTATTTGGATTGAAAATTGGAATTTCTGGGAGGTGTCTCGCTCCAATTTATAGGAGGGAGATGAGGTTCTTTTAATGTCTGTATACCCGGCGTGAGATTCAGAAACAGCGGTTCATATGTTGTTCCATCCAGTTTATTACCAAACCTAGTCAGGGAGACGGGGAAGGGAAGGAGGGCGATGGGAAAGAAGCATGAGTTGGTCAAGCGGGGACAGTCACCAGCAGGATCCAGCAGCGGTCCCGTTGCACGGCGTTTGAAGGTCCCAGGCAGACGCAGCAGGGGGACGGGGAGCAGCAGCGTGGCCGGCCTTGGGCAGCAAGCAGGTAGACGAAGAAGTCGAGGAGCCAATCCTTGAAGCTGCAGCAGCGCTCAGGCAGCAGGCACAGGAGAATTCGACAGCATGCAGGAGTCACCTCACGAGGAATCTGCTCGTCAGGAATCCCTCTTCTTCTTCAGGAGGAATCTGCTGCCAGAAATCCTCCGTTCTTCATGAGGAATCTGTTGTCAGAAACCTCTGTTCTTCTTCATGAGGAGTCTGTTGTCCGAAAACCCATCCCCGTGGTTTTCATTTCCTCTTTTATCCTCCTTGTTCTCCTGCCTACTTGACAAGGATGGGCCTTGAGCAAGAGTCATTGAGTACCCCCTGAGATGGCCATCATCCTGGGTAAGTCCACACAAAGGAGCACTTCACAGCTATTTAGCTGCAGCTCATCTCGCTCTGGTCGCCCCTGGCCTTGCCCATCTGCGCCCCCCAGACAAAGGATCTCACAGCCTTTGCCCAGGACTTGCCTGGACTTGTTCATCTGTGTCCTTCAGATAAAGGATTTCACAATCCTTGCTCGGGCCTTGAACAAGTCCATCTGTGTCCCCAGCAAGCTTTTGAGACACAGAAGTTAACAGAATAATCTCTTACAGGAGGAAACGTCATATTTCTTGTGGAAAATGTCATGGTTTTGCAAAGAAAACTGGCATTCCTGGGAAAAAAATGTCATATTTTTGGATAGGAAAGGGATGTTTCTGGGGGGAAATCTCACGTATTTGGATTGAAAATTGGTATTTCTGGGAGGAAATGTCATCTACTTAGGACAAAACTGCAATTTCTGGGGGAAAATATCATATTTCTTGCAGAAAAGATCGTATTTCTGTAGAGAAAACAGGTGTTCTTGTGTGAAAATTTTGTATTTTGGGAGAGAGAACTGCAATTTCTTGCAATAAATGTTGTATTTTTTGTAGAAAACTGCTGTTTCTGGCAGAAAGCGTGAAATTTTGGGGAGAAAACTGCTATTTCTGGGAGACGCTGTCGTATTTCCGAGAGAAAGCCGGTATTTCTGGCGGAAAATGTCATTTTTTTTGAGAAAGAAATCTGGTATTTCTGTGCGAAAATGTCCTATTTTTGGACAGAATATTGGTATTTCTGGGAGGAAACATCATATTCTTGAGGAGAAAACTGTTGTTCCTGGGAAAATATGTCATATTTTTAATAGCAAACTAATGTTTCTGGGGGAAAATATCACGTATTTGGATTGAAAATTGGAATTTCTGGGAGGTGTCTCGCTCCAATTTATAGGAGGGAGATGAGGTTCTTTTAATGTCTGTATACCCGGCGTGAGATTCAGAAACAGCGGTTCATATGTTGTTCCATCCAGTTTATTTACCAAACCTAGTCAGGGAGACGGGGAAGGGAAGGAGGGCCATAGAAAAGACGGGAAAGAAGCAGGAGTTGCGTCAAGCGGGGACAGTCACCAGCAGGATCCAACAGCGGCCCCGTTGCACGGCGTTTGAAGGTCCCAGGCAGACGCAGCAGGGGGACGGGGAGCAGCAGCGTGGCCGGCCTTGGGCAGCAAGCAGGTAGACGAAGAAGTCGAGGAGCCAATCCTTGAAGCTGCAGCAGCGCTCAGGCAGCAGGCACAGGAGAATTCGACAGCATGCAGGAGTCACCTCACGAGGAATCTGCTCGTCAGGAATCCCTCTTCTTCTTCAGGAGGAATCTGCTGCCAGAAATCCTCCGTTCTTCATGAGGAATCTGTTGTCAGAAACCTCTGTTCTTCTTCATGAGGAGTCTGTTGTCCGAAAACCCATCCCCGTGGTTTTCATTTCCTCTTTTATCCTCCTTGTTCTCCTGCCTACTTGACAAGGATGGGCCTTGAGCAAGAGTCATTGAGTACCCCCTGAGATGGCCATCATCCTGAGATAAGTCCACACAAAGGAGCACTTCACAGCTATTTAGCTGCAGCTCATCTCGCTCTCGTCGCCCCTGGCCTTGCCCATCTGCGCCCCCCAGACAAAGGATCTCACAGCCTTTGCCCAGGACTTGCCTGGACTTGTTCATCTGTGTCCTTCAGATAAAGGACTTCACAATCCTTGCTCGGGCCTTGAACAAGTCCATCTGTGTCCCCAGCAAGCTTTTGAGACACAGAAGTTAACAGAATAATCTCTTACAGGAGGAAACGTCATATTTCTTGTGGAAAATGTCATGGTTTTGCAAAGAAAACTGGCATTCCTGGGAAAAAAATGTCATATTTTTGGATAGGAAAGGGATGTTTCTGGGGGGAAATATCACGTATTTGGATTGAAAATTGGTATTTCTGGGAGGAAATGTCATCTACTTAGGACAAAACTGCAATTTCTGGGGGAAAATATCATATTTCTTGCAGAAAAGATCGTATTTCTGTAGAGAAAACAGGTGTTCTTGTGTGAAAATTTTGTATTTTGGGAGAGAGAACTGCAATTTCTTGCAATAAATGTTGTATTTTTTGTAGAAAACTGCTGTTTCTGGCAGAAAGCGTGAAATTTTGGGGAGAAAACTGCTATTTCTGGGAGACGCTGTCGTATTTCCGAGAGAAAGCCGGTATTTCCGGCGGAAAATGTCATTTTTTTTGAGAAAGAAATCTGGTATTTCTGTGCGAAAATGTCCTATTTTTGGACAGAATATTGGTATTTCTGGGAGGAAACATCATATTCTTGAGGAGAAAACTGTTGTTCCTGGGAAAATATGTCATATTTTTAATAGCAAACTAATGTTTCTGGGGGAAAATATCACGTATTTGGATTGAAAATTGGAATTTCTGGGAGGTGTCTCGCTCCAATTTATAGGAGGGAGATGAGGTTCTTTTAATGTCTGTATACCCGGCGTGAGATTCAGAAACAGCGGTTCATATGTTGTTCCATCCAGTTTATTACCAAACCTAGTCAGGGAGACGGGGAAGGGAAGGAGGGCCATAGAAAAGACGGGAAAGAAGCAGGAGTTGCGTCAAGCGGGGACAGTCACCAGCAGGATCCAACAGCGGCCCCGTTGCACGGCGTTTGAAGGTCCCAGGCAGACGCAGCAGGGGGACGGGGAGCAGCAGCGTGGCCGGCCTTGGGCAGCAAGCAGGTAGACGAAGAAGTCGAGGAGCCAATCCTTGAAGCTGCAGCAGCTCTCAGGCAGCAGGCACAGGAGAATTCGACAGCATGCAGGAGTCACCTCACGAGGAATCTGCTCGTCAGGAATCCCTCTTCTTCAGACGCAGCAGGGGGACGGGGAGCAGCAGCGTGGCCGACACAAATTTTTTTTAGAAAACTGCTGTTTCTGTGTCATGGTTCTATGTTTTTTTTTTGTTTGTTTTTCTTTTTGTTTCAGCATTCCACATCAAAACATCATGTTGTGTACATGGCATTAAAGTGTCACTGCCCCAATCCCAGGTACCTGTCCCTGTACATTACAGCATTCACGGGATCTGGACCTTCCGGGTGGGGGGGGCGCTCTCTTGCTGCCTTGCAGTGGGTGCTTTCCTAGCCGTTCCAAGCTGTTCAGGTTTGACTCGGTCCCGGGAACTCTCTCTCTCTCATCTTGTCTGATTTATTAATCTCAATTGCAATTAAATTGTATCTATTGTGTTATCTTGTATTCCATTATTATAGTAAAATAAGTTTTCCTCCATAGATTGTTGCCGCTGCTCTTTTCCTCCCTTCCTTCCTTCCCATTTTTTGTGGGACTGGGGTGGAGGGGGAGGGCAGAGGCCTGTCGCCCCTGTCACGGACATAGATTGATCTAGTCAACTCCGTGACAGATTTTTGGCGGCCAACGTGGGGCTCGCTGCTTTTTAGCTTTTTGAACAAATCTCTTTTTCTCTCTGCTCTTAGAGAGTTTCGTTAGGGAGCATTATCAGTAGTTCAGGTTTCTGTGCTGGAAAACCTGACCTTGAAAGATTAGGCGTACTGCCAGTGTTCTGGGATATTTGTAAACTTTGAGCACTACTTAGTCTGGGTAGTGCCTTTTTTTTTTTTTTTTTTCCTCCTCTTGTTAGCTTCAATTAATTAACCCTTTTTTTAGCAAGCACCAGCGATGAACCCTCTCGTTTTCGTGGGCGTGCTGGGTAAGGGATTAAAAGCAATGGTGTTAGTCACAACCTACTGGCCAATAATCCATCTCACACTTGTGTGTTTTGGAATTGCATCCGTATATAACTATATAAGGGCACTGATGTAGACACCTATGTTTTACCTATTTGCAATCTGGTATGATTTGAAATTTCACATCTACATCCCAGAAGGAATGTCTAATTTCACAAACAACTACATCCCAAATGGAATAGCTAATTTTACAAACAACACGATTTTCAGACCAGTCTCCGGGTTTTCTTCTCGGTTTGTCAAACGTTTTTTGAATCTTGAATTATTACTCATGTTGGTGTGCATGTCATCAATTTTCCTGAATGTATTCCTATGCATTCGTAATAAAGGGAAGGAGTCTCCTCCAAAACTAGAGAATGATGACTGGCAGGGAATATGGAGTGGTTTAGGAAAGGTTTTAAAAGCATGGGGACCCGCAGTGTCATGGGATTTTACTCTTGAACACCTGTGGGATCCTGAGAAACTAAGCCAGTATTTGAGTCAGGGACGATGCGGCTTACATAAATCTAAGGAAGTACAACTTATTCGGTGTTTGGCTTGTGCTTACCGTGCCCTATATAATACCATTCTGGAGACAGAGAGTTTCTGAGCTGAGGTTCAAGCCAAAGGGAAAAATCCCCATGTCAAATCTAATCAATCACAGGAGACACCAGTAACAATACCGGTTGCTCCTGTGGAGGGCAAGAAATGGAAACGAGTATCTTCGCGTCTTGAAAGAAAAAGAGAAGAAGAAGAAGAGGAGGAGGAAGATCCAGGGGAGGGGCCCTCCTCAGAACCACCACCATCGCGAAAGGCAAAAGGGAAAACTAAGAGACATGCAGAAGAGAGTGATGAAGAGAAAGTCTCTATTACTACTCGCCGGCCTCTAAAGATGACTGAAATCCAAGGTTCAAGAAAGGAGTTTACACGGCGCCTGAATGAAAGTATTGTTTCCTGGTTGGTTCGCTGTTGGGACAGTGGGGCCCATAGCTTGTCTCTGGATGGTAATGAAGCTCGCCAACTAGGCGCCATTGCCAGAGATCCAGCTATTGATATAGGAATTAGTTGATGTTCAGATGAGGCTGCCTCCCTCTGGGAACGAGTGTTAACAGCTGTGTGTCATGGTTCCATGTTTTTTTTGTTTTTGTTTTTGGGTTTCAGTATTCCACATCAAAACATCATGTAGTGTACGGGGCATTAAAGTGTCACTGCCCCAATCCCAGGTACCTATCCCTGTACATTACAGAAGTCACGGGATCTGGCTCTTCCGGGTGGGGGGGGCGCTCTCTTGCTGCCTGGCAGTGGGTGCTGGAGGGTGCTTTCCTAGCCGTTCCAAGCTTTTCAGGTTTGAATCGGTCCCGGGAACTCTCTCTCTCATCTTGTCTGATTTATTAATCTCAATTGCAATTAAATTGTATCTGTTGTGTTATCTTGTATTCCGATATTATAGTAAAATAAGTTTTCCTCCATAGATTGTTGCCGCTGTTCTGTTCCTCCCTTCCTTCCTTCCCATTTTTGTGGGACTGGGGTGGGGGGGGGAGGGCAGAGGCCTGTCGCCCCTGTCACGGACATAGATTGATCTGGTCAAATCCGTGACACTGTGAAGGAAAAGTATCCCTTCAAAAATGGCTTGAAGATTGCGATGAAGAAATGGGATACAGTTGAAAAGGGCATCCAGTATTTGAGGGAAATAGGCGTGGTGGAAATGTTGTATGACCCTAACTTTGTTCCTAACCACCCACAACAAAAACGCGACCCTGAAAAAGTGAGGACAACGCCTGAGATATGGCAGAAAATCGTGACAACAGCACCGGACAAATATGCCGCTACACTAACGTCAGCGTGTGACAGATACCAGGAACAACAGAGAACGTCTTTAGTTTATGAATTAATTTTTACGCTCCAAAACTACAAACAATTGCTGTCCCCAATTCATGCTGCCGTGGCTGCTATATCAAAAATGACAGAGCAAGTGTCTCAACTGATTAACCGTGACAAACCTGTAGCAGTATCAGAGACGCTGGATGAAGATCAGGATAATCAAGAGTCTAATGAATGAGATGAAGGAGATGAAGGAGATGATACGAGCCCACCTAACTAAAGACGATGAACCTTCCTTCTCACGTGCACCATCAAAAATCTCAGCTGTTAGAGGCAAACGCTCTCCGGCTCAAGTAAGGGGTAATACACCGCGAATTGCCTTATGGTATTACCTACGTGACCATGGAGAAGACATGAGGAAGTGGCACGGTCAACCTACTCCTGTACTACGAGCCCGGGTGAAAGAATTACAAAGCAGATCAACCACCAGTGCAGTTGCTCCAGTTACCACAGGTAATGAATAGAGGGGCCCTGCCCTCAGTCAGGAGGGGGAAAGGGATAATAGAGTATATTGGACTGTGTGGATTCGATGGCCTGGCACATCAGAACCACTGAAATATAAGGCACTGGTGGACACTGGTGCTCAGTGCACTCTGATGCCCTCGAGTTACCAAGGGACAGAATCAATCCATATTTCTGGAGTGACCGGGGGCTCTCAAGAATTGACTGTGTTGGAGGCTGAGATAAGCCTCACTGGTAAGGACTGGCAGAAACATCCTATTGTGACGGGCCCAGGGGCTCCATGTATACTAGGTATTGATTATCTCAGAAGGGGGCATTTCAAAGATCCTAAGGGGTATCGATGGGCCTTTGGAATAGCTGCTGTGGACACAGACAACATTAAGCAGCTGTCTGTTTTGCCTGGCCTATCAGAAGATCCGTCTGTTGTGGGGCAGCTGCGAGTAAAAGAGCAACAGGTACCAATTGCTACAAAAACGGTGCACAGGCGTCAATACCGCACCAACAGGGATTCTTTGCTCCCCATTCATAAGTTAATTCGTCAACTAGAGAGCCAGGGAGTGATCAGCAAAACTCACTTGCCTTTTAACAGCCCCATATGGCCAGTGCGTAAAGCCAGTGGAGAATGGAGGCTGACGGTGGACTACCGTGGCCTGAATGAAGTCACACCCCCACTGAGTGCTGCTGTGCCGGACATGTTAGAACTCCAGTATGAACTGGAGTCAAAAGCGGCCAAATGGTATGCCACCATTGACATGGTGGAACCGTTTGCCCCAGGGGAGGAAACATAGCCCAGCCATTTGCCATGGGTTGATCCAAACTGTATTGGAACAGGGCAGTGCTCCTGAACACCTGCAGTACATTGATGACATCATTGTGTGGGGTGATACAGCAGAAGACGTCTTCACGAAAGGAGAGCGAATAATCCAAGTTCTTCTGAGTGCTGGTTTTGCTATTAAGCGAAGCAAAGTGAAAGGACCTGCCCAGGAGATTCAATTCCTAGGTATAAAGTGGCAAGATGGCCGTCGTCACATCCCGACAGATGTGATCGACAAAATCACTGCTATGTCTCCACCCACTAGCAAAAGAGAGACACAATCTTTTCTGGGTGCAGTGGGCTTTTGGAGAATGCACGTTCCAGACTACAGCCTCATTGTAAGCCTCCTTTATCATGTGACGCGAATGAGAAATGAGTTTACATGGGGCCCTGAGGAGCAGCAGGCTTTTGAACAGATTAAACAGGAGATAGCCTGTGCCGTGGCCCTAGGGCCAGTACGGACGGGACAGGGTATAAAGAACATCCTCTATACTGCTGCTGGAGAGAACGGTCCCACTTGGAGTTTGTGGCAAAGAGCCTCAGGAGAGATACGAGGCCGACCCCTGGGATTCTGGAGTCGGGCGTACAGAGGGTCGGAAGATGGCTACACTCCAACTGAGAAGGAGATCTTAGCTGCATATGAGGGGGTTCGGGCTGCTTCCGAAGTAGTTGGTACTGAAACACAGCTCCTTCTGGAACCTCGACTGCCAGTGCTGAACTGGATGTTTAAAGGAAAGGTTCCCTCCACCCATCATGCTACTGATGCCACTTGGAGTAAGTGGATTGCATTGATTACGCAGCGAGCGCGGATGGGGAACCTCAGCCGTCCAGGAATCCTAGAGGTGATCATGGACTGGCCTGAAGGTAAAAAGTTTGGAACACCACCAGGAGAAGAAGTATCCCGTGCTAAAGAAGCCCCACCATACAATGAACTACCAGAGAATGAAAAGAAATATGCCCTGTTCACAGATGGATCGTGTCGTATTGTGGGAAAGCATCGCAGATGGAAATCTGCTGTGTGGAGCCCCACACGACAAGTTGCAGAGGCCACTGAAGGGAATGGAGAATCAAGCCAATTTGCAGAGGTAAAGGCTGTCCAACTGGCTGTCATGGTTTTATGATTTTTGGTCATCAGTATTCCACACCATAACATCATGTAATGCACTGGGGGTGGGGTTTGATGTCTGCCGAATGTTCGTCTGTCGGAGAAGAACTACATTTCCCCAGGAGACTTTGCGGTCAGCAAGGGGATATAACTCCAAGCAAGGTCACCTGATCCTTCTTCTTCGCCTGCTCTTCGCTGTCTGTGCTTCGCTATCTGCGCTTCGCCGCCTGCGCTTCGCCATCTGCACTTCGCCGTCTGTACTTCAGTCACTCAACTGGACTGCACTTCTCACCCCAGCATTGTGGTGAGGTCTATACAATTCAAACAGACTCTCTCTCTCTCTCTCTCTCTCATTGTATTTTACTAATACTATATTTATTAAAATCATTTGTTTCACCTCAGATCAGTGCTGTTGTTTTCAAGTATTTTGGGGTCCCCTGCTTCCCCTTTCCCAGAGGCGCGGATCCGCAGATCCCTCCGCCCTGCTGGTCACGGAACTGGGCCGGACCAGCCCATAAACCGTTGACACTGGCCTTAGATGTTGCTGAGCGGGAGAGGTGGCCAATGCTCTATCTTTACACTGACTCATGGATGGTAGCAAATGCCTTATGGGGGTGGTTACAGCAGTGGGAGCAAAATAACTGGCAAAGAAGGGGTAAACCTATTTGGGCTGCTGAACTGTGGAAAGACATTGCTGCCCGAACAAAGAATATGGTTGTGAAGGTGCGCCATGTAGATGCTCATGTGCCCAAGAGCATTTCTATACACCATGGCTGTATAGAAATTTCTCTCTGTTCTTTTCTGTTCACCTAGCCAAATGTCGTTTTCATCACCAAGGAGAAGCATGTTTACTAGTCTCAAAATAACTCATTTCACATGAGTTTTAAGTCACCCTCACTAGTCACCTCTGCAGCCTTTTCCAGGAATGGAATTAAAGCTTTAACAGGATCTAAGATCTTCACTAAATTTACACACGTGCCATGGAACATTTCTCCAGTTCATTACTTGATCACCGAGGTTAGCTGCTTTGGAGCTGTCCCGGCCAGAATTGCAACAACTGTTCACGAGGTACAGGGGAGTTTCGGTCGGTTCCTTCATCCAGAGAGCCCAGAGATAACAGAGAAGCCTGGCAGCTCTCATGAGAGCAGCTAAGTGGAGTGTACGTTGCCGGGGCAACGGCTCTGCATCCACGCCCCCTTCCCAGAAAAAGCCTCAGGGAGGAATCACAGAATCACAGAATTGTAGGGGTTGGAATGGACCTCCAGAGATCATCGAGTCCAACCTCTCTGCCAAAGCAGGTTCCTTACAGCAGGTCGCACAGATAGGCATCCAGGCAGGTCTTGAACATCTCCAGAGAAGGAGACTCCACGACCTCCCTGGGCAGCCTGTTCCAGTGCTCCGTCACCTTCACTGTAAAGAAGTTCCTGCACACATTTGTGCGGAACTTCCTATGCTGCAGTTTCCGGCCGTTTCCCCTTGTCCTGTCTCCACTCACCACTGAAAAGAGTCCGTCCTCACCATTCTGCCCCCCACACCTTAGATACTTATAGACCTGGATCAGGTCCCCTCTCAGTCTTCTTTTCTCAAGGCAGAACAGACCCAGTTCACTCAGCCTTTCCTCATAGGAGAGATGCTCCAGGACCTTCACCATCTTTGTGGCCCTCCGCTGGACTCTTTCCAAGAGATCCCTGTCTTTTTTGTACTGGGGAGCCCAGACCTGGGCGCAGTACTCCAGATGAGGCCTTACCAGGGCAGAGTAGAGGGGGAGGATCACCTCCCTCGACCTGCTGGCCACGCTCCTTTTAATGCATCGCAGAATGCCATTGGCCTTCTTGGCCACAAGGGCACACTGCTGGCTCATGGCCAACCTGTCGTCCACCAGGACACCCAGATCCCTCTCCGCAGAGCTCCTCTCCAGCAGGTCATCCCCCAACCTGTACCGGTGCATGGAATTATTCCTCCCCAGATGCAAGACTCTACACTTGCTTTTCATAGAATCATGGAATCATAGAATCACTAAGGTTGGAAAAGACCTAAAAGATCATCCAGTCCAACCATTCACCTATTCCCAATAGGTCCCACTAAACCATGTCCCTCAACACAACATCCAGCCTTTCCTTGAACACCCCCAGGCTCGGTGACTCCACCACCTCCCCGGGCAGTCCATTCCAGTGCCTGATCACCCTTTCTGAAAAGTAATACTTCCTAATGTCCAGCCTGAATCTCCCCTGCCGTAGCTTGAAACCATTCCCTCTGGTACTATCACTAATGACACGAGAGAAGAGGCCGACCCCCAGCTCACTACAACCTCCTTTCAGGAAGTTATAGAGAGCAATGAGGTCTCCCCTGAGCCTCCTCTTCTCCAGGCTGAACAATCCCAGCTCCTTCAACCGCTCCTCATATGGCCTGTGTTCCAGACCCCTCACCAGCTTTGTTGCTCTCCTTTGAACACGTTCCAGGGCCTCAATGTCTTTCTTGCAGTGAGGGGCCCAAAACTGGACACAGTACTCGAGGTGCGGCCTCACTAGTGCAGAGTACAGGGGATCAATCACCTCTCTGCTCCTGCTTGCAACACTGTTTCTGATGCAAGCCAGGATGCCACTGGCCTTCTTGGCCACCTGGGCACACTGTCGGCTCATGTTCAGCCGAGCATCAATCAATACCCCCAGGTCCATTTCCTCTACGCAATCCTCCAGCCACACCGCCCCAAGCCTGTAGCGTCGCCTGGGGTTGTTGTAGCCGAAATGCAGGACCCGGCATTTGGCCTTGTTGAAACTCATCCCATTGGCTTCAGCCCAGCTCTGAAGCCTGTCCAGATCCCTCTGTATGGCCTCGCTACCCCCAGGCAGATCCACACTTCCAGCCAATTTGGTGTCATCTGCAAATTTACTGAGGGTGCACTCGATGCCCTCATCCAGGTCATCAATAAAGATATTGAAGAGGACAGGCCCCAGCACTGACCCCTGGGGAACACCACTCACGACTGGTCGCCAGCTGGATTTAACTCCATTCACCAGCACTCTCTGAGCCCGGCCCTCCAGCCAGCTCCTTACCGAGCTAAGAGTGTACCCATCCAAGCCTCGGGCTGCCAGCTTCTGCAGGAGAATGCTGTGGGAGACAGTGTCAAAGGCTTTGCTGAAGTCTAGGTAGACCACATCAACAGCCTTTCCCTCATCCACCAGATGGGTCACTAGATCATAGAAGGAGATCAGGTTGGTCAAACAGCTTTTGTTAAACCTCATCCGTTTTTTTTCTGCCCAGCTCTCCAGCCTGTCCAGGTCTTGCTGAATGGCAGCACGGCAGAGGAGGGATGGAGAGTTAGGGTGTGTGAATTGTGTGGGCTGGTCAAACGAGGAGAAGCTGGAAGTCGCCTATTCGTGTGATTACACAGGGAGCGGGATTGTTATCTCACTATGAAGCGAGTGATTTTCAGGGTAAACTCTGAGTGGATCAGTCAGAGCAGATCAGGCAAGGCAAGCTGGCAGGGCAGGGCACCTTGCCATATAGGAGGGGGCTTAGCACTTAGCACTTAACATGTCAGTTAATAAGTCGTTGCTCTCTGGACACATCGAGGTGCAACCATGCGACAAGCTGCTGCTAAAAGGGACATAGAGACTCAGACTGAAAGCATGAATGTCCATGCTGCAGTTCAGGACTCAGGCTGCGGAGAATGCCTGGCCCTGTCACTGCTACAGGAGGGCAGCAGGGATACAACCAGGATACAACCTGTGTGAGGTGTGAGCAGGTGGATGATCTGCTCAGCCTGGTGATAGAGCTAAAGGAGAAAGTAGAAAGGCTGAGGAGCATCTGGGATTATGGGAAGGGAATTCATTGGTGGAGTCGCACTCTGCCATCCCTACAGTGAGGGCACAGGGGAGATGCTCCTCAAGCAGTGAGGTATCATCTACCCTCTCATAGGCCCTCTAGAAGGGCCACAAATATTCTTGGGAGCAAGCTGGCTGGGCTGGTTAGCAGGGCTTTAAACTACATATGATGGGGGAAGGGGGTGTATTGGGTGACAGAGAAGTGTGTGGGAACGCTGTCACCTTGGGAGGCAGTAAGGGAAAACCCCAGACTTGTCCTGGGGATATTAGGGATGGCTCCTCTGAAAAAGCAACGAGGCCAATAGCTAAGCTGAACTGCCTCTATACCAATGTGTGCAGCATGGGAATTAAACAGGAGGAGCTAGAAACCATGGTGCAGTAGTGAAAGTACAACCTAATTGCTATCACAGAAGCATGGTGGGATGAATCCCACAATTGGAATACCCTGATTGAGGTCTACAGGCTTTTCAGAAGGGATAGACAGGGTAGGAGGGGTGGGGGAGTTGCCCTCTATGTTAGGAAGTGGATAGATTGCGAAGAGTTGTGTCTGAGGAACAGCCATGATCAGGTCGAGAGCTTGTGGGTTAAAATCAAGGATCAGTCCAGTAAAAGGCATCTAGAGGTTGGGCTCTGCTACACACCACCTGATCAGGGGGAGCCTGTTGACGAGGCCTTCTTGCTTCAGCTGCAGGAGGTGTTGCATTCACAGGATTGTCAACGGTTTATGGGCTGGTCCGGCCCAGTTCCGTGACCAGCAGGGCGGAGGGATCTGCGGATCCGCGCCTCTGGGAAAGGGGAAGCAGGGGACCCCAAAATACTTGAAAACAACAGCACTGATCTGAGGTGAAACAAATGATTTTACTAAATATAGTATTAGTAAAATACAATGAGAGAGAGAGAGAGAGAGAGAGTCTGTTTGAATTGTATAGACCTCACCACAATGCTGGGGTGAGAAGTGCAGTCCAGTTGAGTGACTGAAGTACAGACGGCGAAGCGCAGGCGGCGAAGCGCAGGCGGCGAAGCGCAGATAGCGAAGCGCAGACAGCGAAGAGCAGGCGAAGAAGAAGGATCAGGTGACCTTGCTTGGAGTTATATCCCCTTGCTGACCGCAAAGTCTCCTGGGGAAAAGTAGTTCTTCTCCGACGGACGAACATTCGGCAGATATCAAACCCCACCCCCAATGCATTACATGATGTTATGGTGTGGAATACTGATGACCAAAAATCATAAAACCATGACATTCCACCCCTTATTCTACATCACTACATCATGCTTAACATATGGGATTACAGACTGCACTCCCCTAACATCAAATTCCCTTGTGGTACACACTGAACATCCCCATTTTTCTGCATCACCCACCAGGTGGACCCAGGTCCCTGGGCAAAGACAGTTCCGCGAAGAGGTTTGCCTTTCCCAGAAGCGGGAAAAACCCAAACTGCTTTTCCTAACATGTTCTTTACATGTACTACAGGGACCTTATCTCCCTCTACAATATGTAGGGAGCTGGATTGGGTAGGACCATCTCGACTGATTGATCCTCTGGTGTTAACCAGCCAGGTGGCTTCTGCCAAATGCTTCTCCCAGTGTTTAAATGTTCCGCCACCCATTGCTTTCAACATCGTTTTTAACAACCCATTGTAGCGTTCGATCTTACCAGAGGCTGGTGCATGATAGGGGATATGATAAATCCACTCAATGCCATGTTCTCTGGCCCAAGTATCCACAAGTGAATTTTTAAAATGAGTCCCATTATCTGACTCAATCCTTTCTGGGGTGCCATGTCGCCACAGGATTTGCCTCTCCAGACCTAATATGGTGTTTCGGGCGGTAGCATGGGGTACTGCATATGTTTCAAGCCACCCGGTTGTTGCCTCCACCATGGTGAGCACATAATGCTTACCATTGCGAGATCGTGGCAAGGTGATATAATCAACCTGCCATGCCTCCCCATATTTGTACTTTTGCCATCGCCCTTCCTCCCAGAGAGGTTTCATCCTCTTAGCTTGTTTAATTGTGGCGCATGTATCACAGTCATGAATTATTTGTACAATGGCATCCATAGTTAAGTCCACCCCTCGGTCTCTGGCCCATTTGTATGTTGCGTCTCTCCCTTGATGACCTGAGGTCTCATGGGCCCACCGAGCTAAAAATAACTCACCCTTGTTCTGCCAGTCCAGGTCTATTTGAGCCACCTCAATTCTGGCAGCTCGGTCTACCTGATGGTTATTTTGCTGTTCTTCAGTAGCCCGACTCTTGGGCACATGAGCATCTACATGGCGCACCTTTACAACCATATTTTTTGTTCGGGTAGCAATATCTTTCCATAGGTCAGCAGCCCAAATAGGCTTGCCCTTTCTTTGCCAATTATTTTGCTCCCACTGCTGTAACCACCCCCATAAGGCATTTGCTACCATCCATGAATCAGTGTAAAGATAGAGCATTGGCCACCTCTCCCGCTCAGCGACATCTAAGGCCAGTTGGACAGCCTTTACCTCTGCAAATTGGCTCGATTCTCCTTTCCCTTCGGTGGCCTCTGCAACTTGTCGTGTGGGGCTCCACACAGCAGATTTCCATCTGCGATGCTTTCCCACAATACGACACGATCCATCTGTGAACAGGGCATATTTCTTTTCATCCTCTGGTAGTTCATTGTATGGTGGGGCTTCTTTAGCACACAGTACCTCTTCTGCTGGTGACGTTCCAAACTTCTTACATTCAGGCCAGTCCATGATCACCTCTAGGATTCCTGGACGGCTGAGGTTCCCCATCCGTGCTCGTTGTGTAATCAGTGCAATCCACTTACTCCAAGTGGCATCAGTAGCATGATGGGTGGAAGGAACCTTTCCCTTGAACATCCAGTTCAACACTGGCAGTCGAGGTGCCAGAAGGAGCTGTGTTTCGGTACCGACTACTTCGGAAGCAGCCCGAACCCCCTCATATGCAGCTAAGATCTCCTTTTCAGTTGGAGTGTAGCCCTCCTCCGACCCCCTGTAGGCTCGACTCCAGAATCCCAGGGGTCGGCCTCGGGTCTCTCCTGAGGCTCTTTGCCACAAACTCCAAGTGGGACCCTTTTCTCCAGCAGCAGTATAGAGGATGTTCTTCACATCCTGTTCCATCCGTACTGGCCCCAGGGCCACAGCACGGGCTATCTCTTGTTTAATCTGCTCAAAAGCCTGCTGTTGCTCAGGACCCCACACAAAATCATTCTTCTTCCGTGTCACCTGATAAAGTGGGCTTACAATGAGGCTGTAGTTTGGAACATGCATTCTCCAAAAACCCACTACGCCCAGAAACGATTGTGTCTCTTTCTTATTAGTGGGGGGAGACATGGCAGTGATTTTGTCGATCACATCTGTCGGGATGTGACGACGGCCATCTTGCCACTTTATGCCTAGGAACTGAATTTCCTGGGCAGGTCCTTTCACTTTGCTTCGCTTAATAGCAAAACCAGCACGGAGAAGGATCTGGATTATTTGCTCTCCTTTCTCAAAAACTTCCTTTGCTGTGTTGCCCCACACAATGATGTCATCAATGTACTGTAAGTGCTCAGGGGCACCTCCCTGTTCCAGTGCAGCTTGGATCAAACCATGACAAATAGTTGGACTATGTTTCCACCCCTGGGGCAAACGGTTCCAGGTATACTGAATGCCCCTCCATGTGAAAGCGAACTGTGGCCTACATTCTTTGGCCAAAGGAATGGAGAAAAAGGCGTTAGCAATGTCAATGGTGGCATACCACTTAGCTGCTTTTGACTCCAGTTCGTATTGGAGTTCTAACATGTCTGGCACAGCAGCACTCAATGAGGGTGTGACTTCATTCAGGCCACGGTAGTCCACCGTCAGCTTCCATTCTCCACTGGCTTTACGCACTGGCCATATGGGGCTGTTAAAGGGCGAGTGAGTTTTGTTGATCACTCCCTGATTCTCTAATTGATGAATTAACTTCTGAATGGGGAGCAAGGAATCCCTGTTGGTGCGATACTGCCGTCTGTGCACCGTTTTTGTAGCTATCGGTACCTGTTGCTCTTCCACTCGTAGCAACCCCACAACAGACGGATCTTCTGATAGGCCAGGCAGAACAGACAACTGCTTAACACCTTCTGTGTCTACAGCAGCTATTCCAAAGGCCCATCGATACCCTTTGGGATCCTTAAAATATCCCCTTCTAAGGTAATCGATACCAAGAATACATGGAGCCCCTGGGCCAGTCACAATAGGGTGCTTTTGCCAGTCTTTACCAGTGAGGCTGATTTCGGCCTCCAACATAGTCAGTTCTTGGGAACCTCCTGTCACCCCATGAATATAAATTGATTTTGTCCCTTGGTGACTCGAGGGCATTAGAGTGCACTGTGCACCAGTATCCACCAGGGCCTTATATTTCTGTGGTTCTGATGTACCAGGCCATCTAATCCACACAGTCCAATAAACTCTATTATCCCTTTCCCCCCCCTGGCTGGGGGCAGGGCCCCTCTATTTGTTACCTCTGTTGTCTGCAGCAACTGGAGCAATCACCTTTCTGGAGTAGTTCACCTTGGTGGTTGATTTGTCTCGTAACTCTTTTACCCTTGCTTGAAGTGCAGGAGTAGGTTGCTTATGCCACTTCTTCATATCCTCTCCATGGTCGCGTAGGTAATGCCACAAGGCGAAACGTGACGTGGTCTTACTGTTGTCACTTGTTCGAGCAGGAGGACGTCTTCTTTTGATAGCTGAGACGTTGGATGACACTGACTGGGAGGAAATCAAGTTGGCTAGCCCCTCAAGTAGGCTGTTTTGGGAATCCTGTTCCTCATTGGATGTATCTGTTACCACCATGTATTCATCGGCATCAGGCATAATTGATAGTTTATCTATTATATCTTCTTGTTTGTTCTCCATTCTGTCCAGCTTTTCAGCTACTTTTTCAATGGCTGAAACACAAGCTCGTAGGGGGCTTAAATGTAACTCGAAGTCTTGAAGCTTATTAACCAGCTCATTTATAAGGGGTCTTCTTTCCCCTCTGCCATACATAGCTGCAAATGTACTGGCGTACCTTTCAGGTGCAGTCTTTGTGAATGTACGCCACATATTTGGTGTACACCTGGCTCTCTCAGGGTCATGCTCTTGGTCTGGCTCATCAGGAATGAAATCGGGGCTATGTAGTGTTTCCACCACAGCACATTCTCTCAAATAACGGATGCCTTCTTCCAAATCAGCCCATTTCTTCTTCTCGGGCATCAGATCGTCTTTGAAGGGGTATCTTTCTCTTACAGCTAACAACATCCTCTTCCAGAGGGTGAAGGCCTGGTTCTGGCATGTACTAATACCTCTGTCAATGGCTGAGTCCCTAGCAATGCCACCCAGTTGGCGAGCTTCTCTACTATCTAGCCACACACTGTTGGCCCCATTGTCCCAGCATCGAAGTAACCAAGTAGCAATAGGCTCATTTGGGTGGCGTGAGAAGTCTTTCCTCAGACTTCGAATTTCATTCATTTTCAGAGATCGATCCACAAAGGTAACAATATCTTGCTCACCTCTTGCTCTTCCAGGACTTCTTGCCCTTGTAGGTGTTGGTGACCGTGGTCTTGCTGAGGGCCCCTCCCCTGGACTCAGAGGTGCTTCTCTTGGACCTCGGAGCCACTCCTCTGGACCTCTTTCCTCCTCTTTCTTCTCTTCTAACTGAGTCGAGATTCGCTTTGTTTTCCGTCCTCTTACAGGGGCAACTGACATCGATTGTGGTGCCTCTTGTGGTTGATCAGGTTGGTCGGTTCCAATGCTCTCATCTTCCAGTTCAGCTTGGAGCTTGTTTCGTTCGATTATGACAGTATCTAGCTCAGATTGGAGGGAGTCTCTTTCAATTCGGAGGGCATCTCTCTCAGATTGGAGGTTTTTTCTCTGGAGCAGGAGACTCTCTCGCTCATTTTGAACTGTTTCCCTGAGACTCTCCCTTTCAATTTCAGAAGCTCTCTCTCTCTCCAGGATAGTATTGAATAAGGCCCGATAAGCATTAGCCAGGCCCCAAATCATATGTGCCTCCTCAGAACTGCCTAAGCCACAACATTCCTGCCTTAAATAGCTGTTTAGACTCTCAGGGTCTTTCAGGTGTTCTGGAGTAAAGTTCCATGAGACTGAAGATTTCCATTTGTCTAAAGTCTTTCCCAGACCTTTCCACACTCCCTGCCACTCAGTATTCTCTGGTTTTGGGGAGGACATCCTCAAAATATAATAAATACTAATACTGAGCGAAATTATGAGCGATACATTCAGGGAGATTAGTAATGCGACTAGGTGTTCATTCAAAAACTGCACTACAGGCTGAAAGGTGAGACTGGAAACCTTAAAAAATCTCAGTCCTGTAAAATTGGTAGCTGTCTCCGGAATTGTAAGCCACATTGTACGAACGTGCCAGGTCCATATTTCCACCCATGTTTTCATTTGATTGTATAAGCCGATTGCTCCATAGAGCAAGGTGGCAAGCTTAATTAATGCCCAGTATGTTTTGAGCATTAGGAAAGAAGAGGCAGCAGCGTGCAGCCCTTTAAGAGTAAGTTTCACTACAGAAAGCATTTTTTTTTTTTTTTTTTTTTTTTTTTTTTTTTTTTCAGAGGCAAGATAGTAAAGCTTAGAGTTTACAAATATTCTACGATACTGGCAGTCCGCCTGGAGTTTTCAAGGTCACGTTTTCAGAGAGTAGCGGTGAAACAGATAAGCTTTACCAACGGAACTCTCCGAGAGCAGAGAGTCTAAACAGCTAGAAAGCAACTGTTGCCCGCATTCTCCACCAAAAATGTCAACGGTTTATGGGCTGGTCCGGCCCAGTTCCGTGACCAGCAGGGCGGAGGGATCTGCGGATCCGCGCCTCTGGGAAAGGGGAAGCAGGGGACCCCAAAATACTTGAAAACAACAGCACTGATCTGAGGTGAAACAAATGATTTTACTAAATATAGTATTAGTAAAATACAATGAGAGAGAGAGAGAGAGAGAGAGTCTGTTTGAATTGTATAGACCTCACCACAATGCTGGGGTGAGAAGTGCAGTCCAGTTGAGTGACTGAAGTACAGACGGCGAAGCGCAGGCGGCGAAGCGCAGGCGGCGAAGCGCAGATAGCGAAGCGCAGACAGCGAAGAGCAGGCGAAGAAGAAGGATCAGGTGACCTTGCTTGGAGTTATATCCCCTTGCTGACCGCAAAGTCTCCTGGGGAAAAGTAGTTCTTCTCCGACGGACGAACATTCGGCAGATATCAAACCCCACCCCCAATGCATTACATGATGTTATGGTGTGGAATACTGATGACCAAAAATCATAAAACCATGACACAGGATCTTGTCCTGATGGGGGATTTCAACCACCCAGATATCTGCTGGGATAGCGGCACGGTGGGTGGCAGACAATCCAGGAGATTCCTGGAGTCTGTTGAGGACAACTTCCTAGTCCAGGTAATAGCTGGACCAACCTGAGGTGAAGCCCTACAGAATGCTGAGCACTTGGAGCTGTGCTATAAGCTCAGCAAGAAGCTGTCATCCAGTTCAGCTGTGTTCTGTGTGAATTCCAGCCCATAGAGAGCAGAGTGAGACATTCCTCAGCTCTTTGCAATCCAAGCAGCAACAACAATTTTTAAGTCAACCTCACTGGCACAATTTCACTGCTTTTTACTCAGAAGTTGATTAAATCAGGGATTACACAACCAGCAGCCTTCACAGTAGGAAATGAGACTCAATGACCCAGGAGCTCAATCAGGTGCTCAGAGCCCTGTCCACTATGACCTTGAATGTCTCCAAGAACGGGGCACCCATCACCTCTCTGGACAGCCTGTGTTGCAGTTCAGTAAGTAAGTAAGTACAGCAAGTACTGTATCCACATACTGCTGACACATGGTGGGGCTGTTTTTCATGCCTTGTGGCAGGACCGTCCAGTGAAAACGACGTAGAGGCTCAGAGTTGTTGATAGAGGGGACTGAAAAAGCAAAGCGTGGTGCGTTGTTGACATGTAGAGGAATATTAAAAAAAACAGTCTTTAAGATCAATAACTGTGAGTGGCCAATCTTGTGGTAACGTGGTGGGGGACGGTAGTCCTGGCTGCAGGGGACCCATGTCTTCAATGACAGCATTGATACGACGGAGGTGATGTAGGAAACGCCATTTCCCCAAATGTTTCTTAATAACAAACACAGGGGAATTCCATGGGCTGGTTGTTGGTACAATATGTCCAGCACTTAGCTGTTCTTCCACAAGGTGGTTGAGGTGCAGCAGTTTTTCGCGGGAAAGGGGCCACTGGTCAACCCATACCGGGTTATCTGTTTTCCATTTCAACGGCAGGGCCTGCTGCTTATCAGTGGCCCCTAAGAAAAATCCGTAGTTAGCGACAGTCCCCATTGAGTAAGACAGTCCCTTCCCCACAGAACAATGGGGCTGTCCACAATATATGGACGGATGGAGGCAACACGATGATCCGGACCAATAGCTGTTATAAGGGACGCACTCTGCTTAGGTAAAGTGCGACCACCGATCCCTGACAGGGAGGAGTGGGAGTTCACTAATGGCCAGTGCTCCGGCCAGATCGCTTTCGGAATGACCGCAATGTCCGCACTGCTGTCCAGTATACCAGAGACTTGAAAGTCCTGATTACTATATCGCAACACACAAGTGAAGGAGGGGCGGTGGAGTGAGACCTTTTGGGACCAAAAAATCGTTGGCTGGCCAGTAGACCCAAAACCTTCATTCTGTTGAGGTCGGGCAGCCGCTTTAGGTGGCATTGGTAAAAAGTAAATCAGTTGCTCAATTCAGCAACCCGATGGGATAGTACAAGGGGGAGTAGGTGTCCATACCATGATTTTTATTTCCCCCGTATAATCAGCGTCAATTACCCCAGGCAATACAAACAGTCCGAGTCGTGTCGATGAGGATCGCCCAATAATGAGGGCTGCACAGCCTCCCCCTAATGGTCCGTATATTCCAGTGGGGGCAAGGACAACAGCGACACTATTCAGGACTACCTTGGCTGAGGTGGCCAGGTCCACTCCGGCACTACCTGCGGTGCGGGCATACAGGTTGTCGCAGCCGTGGCCGGGGGCGACACCGGATAGGCGCTGACTGGGGGAGCATTTGGTGTCATCGCGTGCCCTCCCCTCGCGCTGAACCTCTGGTTTCCCTGCACTCCCAAAGGGTTACCTTGTCTGTCAAAACGAGAATGGCATTCACGGGGTTTATGACCCCCTTTACCACAACGCGCACAGAACTGAGGCGGGTGAGTGGTATTCTTTTTATTCTCCTGAGGACAATTTTTCTTTATGTGTCCATGTTGATTAGAACCATAGCAGAGCTGCTGCTGCTGCTGCTCTTGAGAGATCGCTGCAAATGCCTGAGCCACTACAGTCATTTGATGCTGATGTGTCCCAATGTTCATACAAGCAGCAACCATATCCTCTACAGTGGGATTTTTAAGAGTGCACAGTACCTTTTGACAATCTGCATTAGCATTTTCGATAGCCAATTGTTGAAAAAGCAAGGAGCGCGCCTGTTCGTTATCAACCTGTTTCTCAAGAGAATTTTTTAAGCGGTCCAAAAAGGTCATGTAAGGTTCCTGTGACTGCTGTTTAATACTAACAAAAGATTGCCGTTGTTGTCCTGCCTCTGGCACTGATCATAACACCCGTAATGCAAGGTGTTTTACCTGCTGGAGACCCTCGGGGGGAATGCGCGCCTGCTGAGCAGGGGTAGCAAAATCTCCTTCACCTGTAAGCGCAGTGGTATCCACCCTCCTCAAAGGGTTCCTCTGCGGCAGGGCTAAATTTTCCACCGCTTGTGTTCGAGCCAAGCTTCTCCATTTAGACTCCCAAAGCGTATACTGCATATCTGTCATGATTAACCAACATATCATCCTGAAATCATGCGGTGTTAGAAGTGCGCTGTCACATACTGACTGAATAAGGTTAACAGTATAGGGCGCCCCTATGCCATGGTCAGTAACCGTTGGTCGCAGATCCCGCAAAACTGAATAGGAAAGCGCCTCCCAATGGGGCTCCTGCTCTGGGGCCAGAACGACGGGGAATGCGTGTAACATGCCTGTATCCCCGACCTTTGCTGCTTCTCTCCGGACAGCAAGCCATGCATCATGAGGATCAGGGGGGAACAGGTCAGGTTCCTCCTCGGGATCAATAGGGCCGGGGTCGAAAGGATCGTCTGGCTCCCCTTCATTATTCAAAACTAGTTTACTTTTCTGCGGCAGTGGAACAGGGGGCTTCCCCTTGCCCTTACGAGGAGGAGGGTCCCCCTCCGGCGTGGCTGGCAAAGGATCAAAGGATCCTGCAGACATGGAGGGAGCTCCCCATGCTTGTAAAGATTCAAAAATGAGATGCTAGGAATCAAGCCAGGGCAGTACCGTCTTATCTCCCTTCGTAGCTGCGTCCCAAAGTTTAACACCGATGGCATCCCAAGTATTTGGGCTATACATCGTCTCGCTAGTAATAGTCGGGTCTCCCTTAACAGCCCAAGCAAGCATCTGCTGTAAATCATTAGTGGAGAACGTTTTTCCCTTCTGAAATTTTTCTAGGATCTTCTTCTGATCCACAGTATTTTTATTCCCCATCGTAGCGCAATTGCTTACCTTCATCCAGCGACAGGCAGCAGGCGTGAAGGGGGTCTGCGTTTCTTTCAACGCGCTCTCCGCATTTCTTTCAACGCGCTCACTGTTTCGCGTTTCTTTCAACACGCTCTCTGCGTTTCTTTCAACGCGCTCACTGTTTCGCGTTTCTTTCAACACGCTCTCTGCGTTTCTTTCAACGCGCTCACTGTTTCGCGTTTCTTTCAACGCGCTCACTGTTTCGTGCTTCTTTCAGCACGCTTTCAAGGGGACTCGTCAGGTCCCTGTTCAGGCGCCAGTTGTTGCAGTTCAGCAACCAGAGGCCTCTGTCATAGGAAAGTCCTTTATTCTTCTTCTTCTACTACATCTACTATTAATCTACTATTATTCACACAACACAGCAGCACACACACATATATATATATGATTACGTATATCTTGGATACAAGTCTCAACAGTTTCAAGGCCTCCCTAAGCAACCATATCTAATCTTACATCTTGTTTCTACGTTCAGTGTTTCTTCTTGATCAAAGCGTACAGTTCCCTATTGTAAAAGATCACCACCTGTGACCACCACCTTAGCACAGCAGAAGCAACAAACACAGTAACTAAGCAGACCTTGCTTTTGCCGTTTAGGCCTGTGAAGCCCATGGCCTCATGGAAGTCAGGCTAACTGTGGATCCCCACGGGGGTGAACCCCCAGCAAGCTCCACATTGTCCCCTTCAAGTCTGCACCAGTGCCTCACCACCCTTATTGTGGATATAAGGAAGAAGTTCTTCAGTCTAAATCTCCCTTCTTTTAGATGGAAACCATTTCCCCTTGTCCTGGGTGAGAAACACTCATGTCCAATAAGCCAGGCTCAGGCAAAACATGCTATGAATCACATTTTATTTTATGCTTTTGCAAGAGTGGATGCAAGAGTGGATAGGCACATCCGATCAGAAAGATGCCATTGCTTTTATTTCCTATTGCCTGACACAAGTTCCTTCCTGCTTCCTCCCTGGTTGAATACTCCAGGGTTTGCGGTCTATCCAACACTTTTAATTTTCTTATTACATTTCCCACCCCTGTTTACTGCTTGGTTAACTTCTCCTTGTTCCCCTCCTATTCATGTTTAGTTTTTCTCTTTTATGGTATGCTGAGACAACCATCTCACAGTTAACCTTGCCCTCTGCCTGCCGTTCAACCCACAGAACCAGTCTGCACCAGTACTTTTCCTGATGTTACTCAATATTGCAGATGTATTCTTTAAGCTTAACCACAAGCAGGAACTTATCAGTACTATGAGTTCTTAGGTACATCTCTTTGTTTGCACAAGCTTTGTTCTGGGGTCATTATGCAAAAACATTTTCTCGCCCACACCTGTCAAGGCAGACCCTTCTTTCTTATAGCCCCCCCCCTCCCCTTAGATACTGAAAGGTCACTCCCAGGTCTCCCCAGAGCCTTCTCCAGGCTGAATAGTCCTAGCTTTCTCCATCTGTCCTCAGATGGGAGGCATTAGAACTGCAGCCCAGCATGCTATCCCTCAGCACATGCAATGAAAGAAATCAGATTAAGATAAGAACTGATATCACTGAAGGTAAATTGTTTCATGCTCTTAAAATATTTACCACTCTTGCTAAATATTATCCTTCAAAAGCAAAGAAACCAATGTGGGAAAGTGATCAGAAAGTGAGGTGATACTGAGAGAACTCGTAACATTGAAGAATAGAATCAAAGTATCATTAAGTCTGGAAAAGACATCCAAGATCCCCAAGTCCAACCCCAACACAACCCTACAACATCCTCAACTGCCACATATCCAGTTTTTGAACACCTCCAGGGACAGGGACTCCACCACCTCTCTGGGCAGCTCATGCCAGTGCCTGACCACTCTCTCATGACAGAAATTTCATTAAAAGTATAAGAAATGCATGAACAAACCTGCCTGTGTTTTCAGTTGTATCTAGGAGTTCTCTGTGTCCTATAAAGAATCCCTCAGTGCTCTAACAGATCTCTGAGTCCTGGGAGGACTCTGACAGCAAAGATTTTCTCATGGCAACAGCAGCTGCCAACAATGCCATGCTTTGCTCATGCATTGAGCACATCACTGCTGTCAGTGCATGGACTGGAAGCCCCAGTTTGGTGCGGGCAGAGCCCCATGGCCCTGACACAGCCCTGGGAGCTCCCATCAGTGACAGGAGTCGCAGATCACAAACAGCATGGTGACAGTGTGTGATTTCACCCAGAGGAGTACTGTCACCACGTGGGCTGAAGCAGCCAATCCCCTACTTTAGCATGCCCCAGAAGAGTTTAAGGCCAAAGAAAAACTCAACAAGTGTAGGGCTCCACCTCCACGCTTTGCTAAGACCTTCCCACTGGCCTCAGCCAGCCTCACTTACCCTGTGAGGAAACCACCACTCCAACAGTGCTAACAGCTGTAACAAACCCAAGTACCACTACACACCTACCCATGGCTCATGGCAAGAGGACTGCCCACTGCCCTCCACCTCATGCAGGTGCTCACATGCTGCTGCCGCTCACCTGCGGCCTTCTACATCACCGGGCCATGGGGCAAGCCAGGAAGTGCAGTCCACAAGGCAGCCCCGAGAAAGCTGAAAGAATGATGGGCGTATCTGTCTTTCTTCTGCCCTTGGTAGCTTTATAGGATGTACGAGGGGGTTTCAAAAAAAGTAAAGGAAAAAAAGGTATAGCACTAATATTTCTGAAATAAAAATAGGCAGGAAGCTGCAGCAAACAAGGGTTTTTCTACAACATTTCATCTGAACTGCTGCAGTCAGATTCAATAAAAAACAAAAATAGTGATGCAAAAAAAGGAGAAAAAGAAATCACGCATATTCTAACAAACAGAAAGTTATACAAGGAAGATAATCCCTTATCTAACAAGTTAGGAAGGCACCATGATGAAGTAGAGCTGTTTCTTATTAAAGCAGGTGTAGTTAATCCAAGTGCAAATTGAATTTCTCTTCATTTCCTATACATGTGGCCTCTAAAAGTACCATTCCTGCAGCAGGGACAGCCTGAATCCTTTTCATGGTTTTGTGATTTTTTGTTATTGGTATGCCACATCGTAACATCATGTAGTGTACTGGGAGTTAAAGAGTTAATGCTGCAGTTCCAGGGATTGTTGATGGTTCCAGATACCTGATTCTCAGAAGAGTAGAAGAACTACATCTCCCAGAAGACTTCAGTGTTCTGTTTTGGTTTTCCGTTCACAGAGAAAGATAAAACTGCTTGGGACTCAGGAGACTGCCCCTTCTTTTACTCATAGTCTCTGTAGTGTGTGCCCCCTAGCTGTCTCACCTTCAGAATTAGCATAAGGCCTTTGATTTTGGACACTCTCTCACTCATTTGACACATTAGCATCAATTCTGATTATAATGTGCTGTACTGTGTTACCTCGCATTGTGTTTGGATTTTTTTAGGCCCATTTCTCTAGCTTTCCCCTTATCCCCCTTCCCGTCTTCCAAGGCATGGGTCCGTGAGTCCCTCCACGCCATTAGTCATGGAACCAGATCAAACTAGCCAAAAAACACTGCCAATATTTGGTGGCACTGGCCAAGGCCCTGGAACCAGTATGGACAAGATGCGATGTAAAAGCCATCTGCACTGCTCCTGGAGAGAGGGCCCCCACTTGGAGTCTTTGTCAAAGGGTCTCAGGAGAGATATGAGGCCGACCCCTTGTATTCTGGAGGTGAGCATACAGGGGGTCAGAAGAGGGCTACACTCCAAAGGAAAAGGAGATCTTAGCTGCGTATGAGAGGGTTCAGGCTGCTTCCGAAGTAACTGGTACTGAAACTCAGCTCTGTCTATCATCTCAACTACCAGCGTTGAACTGGATGTTTAAGGGAAAGGTTCCCTCCACCCATCATGCTACTGATGCCACTTGGAGTAAGTGGATTGCGTTGAGTATGCAATGAGCTCAGATGGGGAACCTCAGCCGTCCAGGAATCCTAGAGGTGATCATGGACTGGCCTGAATGTAAGAAGTTTGGAACGTCACCAGCAGAAGAGGTACTGTGTGCTAAAGAAGCCCCACCATACAATGAACTACCAGAAAATGAAAAAAGAAATATGCTGTGTTCATAGATGGATCATGTCGTATCATGGGAAAGCATCACAAATGGAAAGCTGATGTGTGGAGTCCTACATGACTTGTTGCAGAGGCCACTGAAGGAAAAGGAGAATCAAGCCAATTTGCAGAGGTAAAGGTTGTCCAACTGGCCCTAAATGTTGCTGAGCGGGAGAAGTGGCCAATGCTTTATCTTTACGCTGACTCATGGATGGTGGCAAATGCCTTATGGGGGCGGTTACAACATTGGGAGCAAAACAAGTGGCAAAAAAAGGGGTAAATCTGTTTGGGCTGCTGATCTGTGGAAAGACAGATACAACATACAAATGGGGGCTAGAGAATGAGGGGTGGACTTAATTATGGATGCTATTGCATAGGTTATTCATGACTGTGACACATGCACTGCAATTAAACAAGCCAAGCGGATGAAACCTCTCTGGGGGGAAGGGCAATGGCAAATGCATAATTATGGGGTGGTGTGGCAGGTTGATTATATCACCTTGCCACAAACCTGCGATGGTAAATGTTATGTGCTTACTATGGTGGAGGTAAACACTGGGTGGCTTGAAACATGCAGTACCCCATGCTACCTCCCGAAACACCATATTGCGTCTTGAGAAACAAGTCCTGTGGCAACATGGCACTCCAGTAAGAATTATGTCGGATAATATAAATCATTTCAAAAATTCTCTTTTAAGCACTTGGGCCAAAGATCATGGCATCGAGTGGATTTATCATATCCCCTATCATGTACCAGCTTCTGGTAAAATTGAACGATACAGTGGGTTGTTAAAAACTGTTGAAAGCAATGGGTGGCAGAACATTTAAGCATTGGGAGAAGCATTTGGCAGAAGCCACCTGATTGGCCAATACTAGAGGAACTATCAATCACAATGGTCTTGCCCAATCCAGCTCCCTACATACTGTAGAGGGAGATAAGGTCCCTGTAGCACATGTAAAGAGGATGCTGGGAAAAGCGTTTCGGATCTTTCCAGTGTCTGGAAAGGGCAAACCTCTTTGTGGAACTGTTTTTCTCAGGGACCTGGGTCCACTTGGTGGGTGATGCAGAAAAATGGAGATGTTCAGTGTGTACCACAAGGGAATTTGATGTTGGTGGAGTGCAGTCAGTAATTCCATGTATATATGTGTGTGTGTTTCTACTGCATGTTAATTATTATTTGTTTGTTTAGTGATGTGGAATAAGGGGTGAAATGCCACCATTTTGTGATTTTTGTTGTTGGTGCTCCACATCATAACACCTTGTAGTGCACTGGGAGTTTAAAGAGTTAATGCTCCAGTTCTGTGGACCATGTATAGTTCCGGGTACCTGGTTCTCAGAAGAGAAGAGGAACTATGCCTCCCAGAATACTTCATTGCTGTGTTTCGGTTTTCTGTTTAGAGGGAAAGATAAAACTACTCGGGAGTCACACATCTGCTCCTTCTTTTTCTGCTTGTCTCTGCAGTGTTGTCACGGTTTTATGATTTTTGTTTATCGGTATTCCACATCATAACATCATGTAGTACACTGGGAGATAAGGTGTTTATGCTCAAGTTCCGGGTACCTGTCTGGAAGAAAACTACATTCCCCAGAGGGGCTTTCCAGTCAGAGAGGAGGTATAACTCCTGGCAAGGTCACCTGATGCACTCTTCTTCATCTGCTTTCCTCCTGTCTCCCTGCTGCTCAACTGGACTGCGCATCTCACCTCAGTGTTGTGGTGAGGCCTATCCACCTTTTGGACATTGTCTCTCTCATTGCATTTGATTTATT
Organism: Lagopus muta; assembly: GCF_023343835.1. NCBI lineage: Eukaryota > Metazoa > Chordata > Aves > Galliformes > Phasianidae > Lagopus > Lagopus muta. The sequence goes on from NC_064471.1 coordinate 4,907,566, forward strand.
AGCTCCAATTCTAATGATATTGTATTATGGTGTGCTATCTTGCATTCCGATACTATATTTAGTAAATTAGTTTGTTTCTCCTCAGATCGTTGCCACTGATTTTTTAATTATTTTGGGGTCCCCTGTTCCCCTTTTCCAGAGGCGCGGTTTTTGCAAAATCCCTCCGCCCCGCTAGTCACGGAACTGAGCCTAACCAGCCCATAAACCGTTGACAGGTGTGTGCTCCCAAGCCATTTCCCCTTCATCATTAGAGTAAGGCCTTCGGTTTTGGACATTCTCATATATTCCATTTATGATCTTCAATTCCAATTATATTCTATCATATTGTATCTTGCATTCCGCTTTCATATTTAGTAAATTATTTTTCTCCCTTAGTTCGTAGCCTCTGGTGTTTGTTTTTTAGACCCATTTCCTTACCTTTCTCCTTTTCCTCCTTTCTCCCTCTCCTGGGGCATGGGTCCGTGGGTCCCTCTGCCCCATTTAGTCACAGAACTGGTTGTTTACTGCCCCAATGTCTGTCTCATCCTTGACATGCCTAGAGACAGTGGTAAGGATAAGTTGTTCCATCACCTTTCCAGGGATGGAGCTGAGGCTGACCCGTCTGCAGTTACCCACGTCCTCCTTCTTGCCCTTTTTGAAGTCTGGAGTGACATTGGCTTTTTTGCTTTTGCGGGTCCCTCCATCCATTTAGTCACAGAACCAGGCTGTATCAGCCCAAAACCACTGACAATCCCATAGAAATGAAAATGACTGCCGGAAGGCTGAGGTATGGCTACTTCATTTGGGTGATAACAGCATGGTGTGTTTCATTTAACGTCACATTTTACTTTGGTTACACAGTTGCTATGACAAAACTTTCTGAAATTATTTGTTTTTGCATGCAGTTGCAGTATCTTAAGAGGTGTATCTTAATGAAATTTAAGACCTTGGCATCCACATGTGCAAACCAACACAAAGGTGTCATGTCACGTGTAGATCTTCCCATAAAGGAAAAATATGTGAAATTGGTGACTTGAAAATTGATTTCCTGACTCTTCCTCACCAGTATTTACATCAGCTTGGGCAGCTTTCTCACTGACATCCTAGGACTACATTTGCACAAGTACTTGGTGCCTAAAGATGCCCACTCTGCAATTTTCTAAAAGTTTTCAGTGCAAATGAAGCTGCTGCCTTACTCTAGCCAATTCTTAAGTCCACTTGCTAATATTAGGCACCCAAACTCATTTGTAAATCTTGTTTCTCATGAATGCAGAAATGTTCTGATTTTCTTGTTATACATCGTACACTCGTATTAGGATTTCCTTAATTTTTCACTCTTAAACGTGGCTTTGTGCAGCTCTTTGCATCACAGCACATGATCTGCACCCCTGCCCACCTGTAGAAGATAGGAATTAGCTTAAGGGAAAAATGTAAAAGGCCTAGTAGAACTGGGGATCAAATAATCATAATCATAGAAATTTAGGGGGACTTTGTAGGAGGTTAGATTAAATTCTAAAAGGGAACAGAAACAGGGTTGGGTAAAACCCACCAACGGAAGTCAGAACATAAGCTGCTTACGAGGAGACTACTGGCCTCCTCCCCTGTATAGCCCCAGGCTAAATTTGGGCAAAAATCCAACCATAATTTAGTATAGAAGAAAAGAAGGGGTAGTCAGTGGGTAACTTTTGAAGACTCTTCTGACAACAGAGAATGAACAGGACCTTGAAAAGATGGAGTATCGCTAGACAAAGCAAAGATGAAATGACAGACTCATGGCCTTTGACTCACACGCATGGAGACTTAGAGGGAACAGACCCTGAGAAAGATCAGGGATGGGAGGGAAAAAGGAAGGCCAGGTCACTTATTATGAGACAGTGCCTAAAATGATATTGATACGTGCAGAACATCAAAGTTCAGGGCTCTACCAGTATGGTAGTAGTTCAGCATATATGCTGATGATTATGTGAATGAAACAAGAACCTAAGGCACCCCTCTGACTCTCTGACAGTCTTTAACATCAGAAAAGCAGGCACTTCATTTCTTTCACTTTTCTAATTTTTTTAAAATTATTTTTTGCTTAACTATTTGGACCACTCACTGGATAAGAAATTGGCTGAATGCTTTACTGCAGGTTCTAACATCCCTTATACATATACAAAAGTTTTCTCTTGTAACATTCTCACCTCCCTTTACATGTCAACAAAACATTCCACAAACGGTCCTTAAACATGCATGCCGGTGTTTATCCAATCAGAGTCATGAGTCATTCCTAGCCATGCACTCTTCCTCAAATCATAGAATGATAGAATTGCTCAGGTTGGAAAAGACCATAAAGATCATAGTGAGAAACTATGAAAAATAGTCACAAAATTCAGGTTAGGCAAGGATCTTAGTGATAGCAGCAAAGTTTATTCATTATTGCAATAACAGGCACACGCCCCCTATTGGCAAGGGAGAAATTGCGCACCGGTCAGCATAATTCATTGCCTCATATATTCTAAACCCAATGCAGGTAATGCTCTCCTGGCGCTCGCTCATAGGTTGAGCATCTCAGGCTCACAGCTTCCCCGATGCTGTTGCTATGATACGTTTCCATATAAGGTCCAGTACCAACCTGTTGTTTCTTGGTATGTTTTGTACTTTCCCATGGAGATAGGAGGGCAATATTTCCAAGAGTGAGCACATTTGTTCTGTCCTGTGCTAGGCTCTCTCTCCACCCTGCATATTTGCCTTATCTTGTGCCTGGCTCAATTCTTCCCCAGTCAGAACGCCCCAAATCTTTAAATTCTTAATCTATTCAGCAACTTTCTCAGTGGAAGAAAAACAGCTTTTTCACAAGAGGATTATAAGTTCAGTAAAGGCCTATACTACATACAGAAAATACTGGATGCTTCTACTGCAAAAACACAATCTACCTCTCACAATTCCCCCTCTTTTTCTTTTTACCCTCTTGTGTTTTTGCATCAAACTATGAAACACTTCTAATATAGTAGAACTATCTTACTAGCCTAGTTTGATGATTGATTGCAATTATCTATGAAAACTAATTGTCTCGCAATTTTCCAAACTCTAATATATAATATTATTATTAAGAGTAAGCAGATCAGGCATAAAATCAAAATAACCACAATAGGATGCAGAATCTTATTGAAAAGCCCTGTTGCAGGGGGTGACCATCCAAAAAGAACATCCCACCATTGTTGTTCTTCATCTTTCTGTACCCGTTCCTTTATTTGATGTATTTCCTTCACATCATGGTGTGCTGTGATCAGAGTTCTCATCCATTCTCTTTGGATTGCTTCTGTAACTGTTTCAGGCCCTTATGTTATAACAACTTCTTCACCTTTGTAATATTCATTCCGATGCGAACTGGTAGTAAACCTTGGATCAATGCATAATCAGACTGTAGTAGCTGATATGAGGCTGATATACAGGTACAGTATATGTAAAATCACACCCTGTTATTCTGGGGAAGTTACAAATAGAAAGATTAGCATGAGTTCCAGTATCTATGGTATCATTATTAATCACAATGTAATTATAATGTGTCCTCATACAAACACAGCCTTTTCCTACATAGATCAATATCATTTCAGGTCTTTCATTAGGATGGATTCCAAAATGGCATACATTCTGTTCTGTGTCAAGACAAATATCCCGGGCCCTGATGGTGTTGCTTTCACAAATAAATCCTTGCTGAGTTCTTACTGCACAGGTGCTGACATCAACCATCTCCCATTTCTCAGCTTTGCAATAGTCCCATTCTCAGTGTTCAATAGTGTAAAGAACAGATTCATCTTGATTTACACCTAAGGCGATATACAGTGTACACTAATGTTTGGGCTATGGTCATCACAAATGCTGTGATAGAGTCTTGTATCAGGACATAGGTGAAATTAACCTGGCAAAAAGCAGAGCTAGGACCCTGTGCTCGAAGAGAGAAAACTTCTGGCTGCTCAAGGAACTGCTGAGTGGGATCCCCTGGGAAACTGTCCTTCAGGGCATGAGCATAGATCAAAGCTGGCAGCTCTTTAAGGACATTTAAAGAGTGCACTCTGAGAGTGCAACGGATCTCCATCCCTGACAGAAGAAGTCGAGCAGGGGAGACAGGTGACGGTTGTATAATATTATTTTTATTTTATGATCTCAGCTATCATAGTTCTTTTTGGGAGTCCTTCTACTTAACTTGGGGAAGTTAAGTAGAGGGAACTGTTGGTGTGCGGTACCCTATGCACTTGACGAAGTGCCAGCAGTACACCCCTATTAATCCGAGATAGGAGTATAGTACTCCTGAGGGATTGGGCCCAAAATCCGAGAATCAGAGTGTGGTAACCTGTGAGCTGGGGAGTTCACAGTGGCATTCTGGGGGGATGGGTAATAGGAGTTCCCGAGAGCAGGGGAAAAAGGTTCCAGGAATGGTGCCTAGAGATAGCCAGCCCCTTGGTTGAAGTGCTTCAAAATTGGAAAATAATCCCAAAACTAGGGAAAAGAACAGGGAAAAGATGTTTAAATACTGTATGCAGTAGAGAGCCACTACAGGGAAAATAATTATTTTGACCAAAATAGGAGTCTGACAAAAATTGGGCCAATCGGACTTTGTATTTATATGTAAACAGTAGACTCCTTTTTCTGAAACAGAACTGGCTTAGGTCGCTTAATGAGTGCAAGAAGTAAAGAAATGTTCCTCGCGAAGAGTCAAAATTCAAAAGAAATAGGAAAGAGAAGCAGAAAGATCATAAATGGGATCCCTTAGATAACTTCCCCCCCCCTCAATTTCTAAAGCAGTACAATTTCTAAAGCGGTGGTGACCTCTCCAGAGGAGGAGAGTGGGTGCTGCTGATCTGTGCAGGTCCTGGAGAGAAGATGCGCTCTCGATTACTGAGGGAGTTGGAGTAATGCAAATGGGACCTGGAGAGTTTTCCTTTCTCTAATACTAACCTTACTAATACTTCACTTTGTCTTCTTAGGGCAGTCACAGGTCAAAGGGAAATAGGGTATGCTAATGCCTGCTGTTTTTACTAGAAGAGAAGTTAGGAGTTTCAAGAAGAATTCCTTAATTGAGGATCCTATAAGTGTAGCAGAACAATTAGATCAATTTCTAAGGCCTAATTTCTAGTCATGGATGGAAATGATGTTTATCACTGATATGTTGTTTATAGGAGAAGGAGGTTGGCAGCTATGCAAGTGTGGGAAACGAATACAGAGGGAAGGTTGGGCTCTGGAGGGAGGCAGAGAGAGGAAGGATCCTGAGGATAAATTGTACTGATTATTGTCACTGTCTTTGTGATTGTTAAATGTTTATGTCGTGAATGTGTTATGTCGTGTACGAGGCTGTTATGGAACAAGGGGTGTCTGAAGTGATATGAGAAGACCCCCTGGGTTGTATTTTGGCTCACTGGAGAAACATTGTTGGTGAGCCAGGGGGAATATTGAATAAGAAACCAGGAATGTAAATGGAGTAATGGGACCAGTTGTATAACTGAGTATCCTAATCATGAGACCAAGTGCTGGGTGTTTGTGGAAGTTGAGGAATTGTGTTGTTTGATTTGTGGATTTTGAAGGCACTGGGAGAAACTGTCTTAATGGTATGTGGAAATTATGTGGAAATGCAGTTTTTAATAGTATGTGGAAATGCAATTTTAATGGTATGCGGAAATGCAGTTGTTAATGGTGTGGTGTTGGACATATCCAAGTAATTTTGTCAGGACAGTATCTCTGATAAAAGCAGAATTTATTCGCGATTGCAATGGCGGGCGTCCCGCAAGTAGGACAACATGACAGCCTTTATACCCGGTTTTCTCCCCCTTGCCTCCCCCCTCCCCTGTTTCCCCAATGGCTGGGTACTCCAGGTTCACAATCTTATCAGGAGGTTTACATTTGCTATTTACTTGTTAATTTATTTGTTATCTGGTGCCAGTCAGTAGTCATCCTGTTGTTTCCAAGATGTCTTCTTGGTGCTCTCCTTGTCCTATTGATATGGTGATTTTCTTTAAAGTCATTATCGTTAAACAAAGAGCACTGGGGGATGATGTCAGGCCTTCCCAATGTCTCTTGAGGCGCTTCCTCGGGCATGCCGTGGCTTGTTCTCAGGTTTGCTCTTGTGCAGGATATTCTTGCAGTGTGTATGGCAAAATATACATATATAAACATATATACAGTGTGCGTTCCTGGGAAGGTTCGTCTAGAGGATAAGTGATGTAAACTTATCAGAGATCTTCCCCAAGTTAAGTAGAGGGACTCACAAAAAGAACTATGATAGCAGAGATCATAAATAAAAATAATAATATAAAATTCTAATGCAGAAACAACATTTGATTCCCACAATTCCCCCCTTTTTCTTTTTTTATACATTGTTGATTTCTGCAATTCTTTTTTAAGGTTCACTTTTATAGAGATCACCTTCGTCTTCACATTCTTTATCTCCCATCTCCTCTAATACCATAATTTTATCCAAAGGTAATGGCTCCATTGGTGTTTGCTTCAATAGTGCTCTCTCTATCAATCACTCTACTAGTCCCCTCACAAAGGGGATAACACAGCAACCAGTGGCCATCAGGGCTCCTGATACAACTATCAAAGAAGTAAATGTGGATACAGTCACCCCTTTCCATTCACCAAACCAGGACTCCAACCATCCAGTGACAGAAGTATCTATTCCTGATTTTTCTGCCACTTCATTGACAAGGGTGGTACCAAGCCCTTGCAATGCCTTCGTTATTATGTCATCCAGAGCTGTGTTATTGGGATGAAGGTGCAACAACGGGTACCCAGCTGTAACGGAGTTGACCAGATCAATCTATGTCCGTGACAGGGGCGACAGGCCTCTGCCCTCCCCCCCCCCCACCCCAATCCCACAAAAATGGGAAGGAAGGAAGGGAGGAAAAGAACAGCGGCAACAATCTATGGAGGAAAACTTATTTTACTATAATATCGGAATACAAAATAACACAATATATACAATTTAATTGAAATTGAGATTAATAAATCAGACAAGATGAGAGAGTTCCCGGGACAGAGTTGTTGTCAGCAACTGCGAAACTGCGAGACCCCCCCGCGGGGTCTGATGTGTTAAGCTCCCTCCCTGCTCTAATGATTGATGTGTGGTGTGTGCCTTTAGGGGCGTAGACGAAGTAATTAGGCTATATAAGGTAGTGTATACGTGTAATAAACGCCATTTGCTGCTCATCATATTGGTGTCACCTCAGTAAATGGCCAAGCTGCGGTCTCCCGGGGAATCGGAACAGGCGCGTACTGCAACACCGAGTCAAACCTGAAAAGCTTGGAACGGCTAGGAAAGCACCCTCCAGCACCCACTGCAAGGCAGCAAGAGAGCGCCCCCCCCACCCCAGAAGGGTCAGATCCCGTGACTGCTGTAATGTACAGGGATAGGTACTTGGAATTGGGGCAGTGACACTTTAATGCCCTGTACACTACATGATGTTTTGATGTGGAATACTGAAACCCAGAAACAAAAAAAAAAAACAAAAAAACATAGACCCATGACATTCCACCCCTTATTCTTCATCGTTACATCATGCTTAAAATATATATACATATATACAAAAAAACAAAAAATGATAAAAATGCATTACACACATATGGCTATATACATATACATAGAATTAGTAACTGCACTCCCCCGGCATCAAGTTTCCTTGTGGTACACACTGAACATCCCCATTCTTCTGCATTACCCACCAAGTGGATCCTGGTCCCTGAGCAAAAACTGTACCACGGAGAGGTTTGCCCTTTCCAGAAGCTGGAAGAACCCAAACTGCCTTTCCTAACATGTTCTTTACATGTACAACAGGGACTTTATCTCCCTCTACGGTATGTAGGGAACTGGATTGGTTAGGACCATCACGATTGACAGATCCTCTGGTATTGACTAACCAGGTGGCTTCTGCCAAATGCTTCTCCCAGTGCTTAAATGTTCCGCCACCCAGTGCTTTTAGCATCGTTTTTAACAATCCATTGTACCGTTCAATTTTACCAGAGGCTGGTGCATGATAGGGAATATGGTAAATCCACTCAGTGCCATGATCTTTGGCCCAAGTATTTACAAGAGAATTTTTGAAATGAGTCCCATTATCTGACTCAATTCTTTCTGGGGTGCCATGTCGCCACAGGACTTGTTTCTCGAGACCCAGTATGGTGTTTCGGGCAGTAGCATGGGGTACTGCATATGTTTCAAGCCACCCAGTGGTTGCCTCCACCATGGTGAGCACATAATGCTTACCATTGTGAGATCGTGGCAAGGTGATATAATCAACCTGCCATGCCTCCCCATATTTATACTTTTGCCATCGCCCTTCCCCCCAGAGAGGTTTCATCCTCTTGGCTTGTTTGATGATGGCACATGTTTCACAGTTATGAATAACCTGTCAAATGGCATCCATAGTTAAGTCCACCCCTCGGTCTCTACCCCTTTTGTATGTTGCATCTCTCCCTTGATGAACTGAGGTCTCATGGGCCCACCGAGCCAGAAATAATTCACCCTTGTTCTGCCAGTCCAGGTCTATTTGAGCCACCTCAATTTTGGCAGCTCGGTCTACCTGTTGGTTGTTTTACTGTTCTTCAGTAGCCCGACACTTGGGCACATGAGCATCTACATGGCACACCTTTACAACCATAGTCTTTGTTCGGGCAGCAATGTCTTTCCACAGTTCAGCAGCCCAAATAGGTTTACCCCTTCTTTGCCAGTTATTTTGCTCCCACTGCTGTAACCACCCCCATAAGGCATTTGCTACCATCCATGAGTTAGTGAAAAGATAGAGCATTGGCCACCCCTCCCGTTCAGCGACATCTAAGGCCAGTTGGACAGCCTTTACCTCTGCAAATTGGCTTGATTCGCCTTTCCCTTCAGTGGCCTCTGCAACTTGTCGTGTGGGGCTCCACACAGCAGATTTCCATCTGCGATGCTTTCCCACAATACGACACGATCCATCTGTGAACAGGGCATATTTCTTTTCATTCTCTGGTAGTTCATTGTATGGTGGGGCTTCTTTAGCACGTGATACTTCTTCTCCTGGTGGTGTTCCAAACTTTTTACCTTCAGGCCAGTCCATGATCACCTCTAGGATTCCTGGACGGCTGAGGTTCCCCACCCGTTCTCGTTGTGTAATCAGTGCAATCCACTTGCTCCAAGTGACATCAGTTGCATGATGGGTGGAGGGAACCTTTCCTTTAAACATCCAGTTCAGCACTGGCAGTCGAGGTGCCAGAAGAAGCTGTGTGTCAGTACCGACTACTTCAGAAGCAGCCCGAACCCCCTCATATGCGGCTAAGATCTCCTTCTCAGTTGGAGTGTAGTGCTCTTCAGACCCTCTGTATGCCCGACTCCAGAATCCCAGGGGTCGGCCTTGGGTCTCTACTGAGGCTCTTTGCTACAAACTCCAAGTGGGACCGTTCTCTCCAGCAGCAGTATAGAGGATGTTCTTTATACGCTGTCCCGTCCGTACTGGCCCTAGGGCCACGGCACGGGCTATCTCCTGTTTAATCTGTCAAAAGCCTGCTGCTGCTCAGGCCCCATCTAAACTCATTTCTCATTCATATCACATAATAAAGGGGTCTTACAATGAGGCTATAGTTTGGAACATACATTCTCCGAAAGCCCACTGCACCCAGAAAAGATTGTGTCTCCCTTTTGCTTGTGGGTGGAGACATAGCAGTGATTTTGTCGATCACATCTGTCGGGATGTGACGACGGCCATCTTGCCACTTCATACCTAGGGACTGAATCTCCTGGGCAGGTCCTTTCACTTTGCTTCGCTTAATAGCAAAACCAGCACTCAGAAGAATTTGGATTATTCGCTCTCCTTTTGTAAAGACTTTTTCTGCTGTATCGCCCCACACAATGATATCATCAATGAACTGCAGGTGCTCAGGAGCACTGCACTGTTCCAATACAGTTTGTTTGTTTCTATTTTGGGTTTCAGTATTCCACATCAAAACATCATGTAGTGTACGGGGCATTAAAGTGTCACTGCCCCAATCCCAGGTACCTATCCCTGTACATTACAGAAGTCACGGGATCTGGCCCTTCAGGGTGGGGGGGGCGCTCTCTTGCCGCCTGGCATTGGGTGCTGGAGGGTGCTTTCCTAGCCGTTCCAAGCTGTTCAGGTTTGAATCGGACCCGGGAACTCTCTCCCTCATCTTGTCTGATTTATTCATCTCAATTTCAATTAAATTGTATATATTGTGTTATCTTGTATTCCGGTATTGTAGTAAAATAAGTTTTCCTCCATAGATTCTTCCCGCTGTTCTTTTCCTCCCTTCCTTCTTTCATATTTTTTTGGGACTGGGGTGGGAGGGAGGGCAGAGGCCTGTCGCCCCTGTCATGGACATAGATTGATCTGGTCAACTCCGTGACAGATTTTTGGCGCCCAACGTGGGGCTAGCTGCTTTTTAGCTTGTAGAAGGAATCTCTTTTTCCCTCTGCTCTTAGAGAGCTTCGTTAGGGAGCATTATCAGTAGTTCAAGTTTCTGTGCTGGAAAACCTGACCTTGAAAGATTAGGCGTACTGCCAGTGTTCTGGGATATTTGTAAACTTTGAGCACTACTTAGTCTGGGTCGTGCATTTTTTCCTTTTTTTTTTCCCTCCTCTTGTTAGCTTCAATTCATTAACCCCTTTTTAGCAAGCCCACCTAACTAAAGACGATGAACCTTCCTTCTCACGTGCACCATCAAAGATCTCAGATGTTAGAAGCAAACGCTCTCCGGCTCAAGTAAGGAATAATACACCGCGAATTACCTTATGGTATTACCTACGTGACCATGGAGAAGACATGGGGAAGTGGCACGGTCAACCTACTCCTGTACTACGAGCCCAGGTGAAAGAATTACAAAGCAGATCAACCAACAGTGCAGTTGCTCCAGTTACCACAGGTAATGAATAGAGGGGCCCTGCCCTCAGTCAGGAGGGGGAAAGGGATAATAGAGTATATTGGACTGTGTGGATTCGATGGCCTGGCACATCAGAACCACTGAAATATAAGGCCCTGGTGGACACTGGTGCACAGTGCACTCTGATGCCCTCGAGTCATGAAGGGACAGAATCAATCCATATTTCTGGAGTGACCGGGGGCTCTCAAGAATTGACTGTGTTGGAGGCTGAGACAAGCCTCACTGGTAAGGACTGGCAAAAACATCCTATTGTGACGGGCCCAGGGGCTCCATGTATACTAGGTATTGATTATCTCAGAAGGGGGCATTTCAAGGATCCTAAGGGGTATCGATGGGCCTTTGGAATAGCTGCTGTGGACACAGACAACATTAAGCAGCTGTCTGTTTTGCCTGGCCTGTCAGAAGATCCGTCTGTTGTGGGGCTGCTGCGAGTAAAAGAGCAACAGGTACCGATTGCTACAAAAACGGTGCACAGGCGGCAGTACCGCACCAACAGGGATTCCTTGCTCCCCATTCATAAGTTGATTCGTCAACTGTAGAGTCAGGGAGTGATCAGCAAAACTCACTCGCCTTTTAACAGCCCCATATGGCCAGTGCGTAAAGCCAGTGGAGAATGGAGGTTGGCGGTGGACTACCGTGGCCTGAATGAAGTCACACCCCCACTGAGTGCTGCTGTGCCGGACATGTTAGAACTCCAGTATGAACTGGAGTCAAAAGCGGCCAAATGGTATGCCACCATTGACATTGCTAATGCCTTCTTTTCCATTCCTTTGGCCAAAGAATGTAAGCCACATTTCGCTTTCACATGGAGGGGCATTCAGTATACCTGGAACCGTTTGCCCCAGGGGTGGAAACACAGCCCGACCATTTGCCATGGGTTGATCCAAACTGTATTGGAACAGGGCAGTTATCCAACACCTCAATTTTGGCATCTCGGTCTACCTGATGGTTGTTTTGCTGTTCTTCAGTTGTATAATTGAGTATCCTAATCATGAGACCAAGTGCTGGGTGTTTGTGGAAGTTGAGGAATTGTATTGTTTGATTTGTGGACTTTGAAGGCACTGGGAGAAACTGTCTTAATGGTATGTGGAAATGCAGTTGTTAATGGTATGTGGAAATGTTACTGAAGGTAGAAATAGTGGAATTTGGGGGAAGAAAAAAAAACAACAATTAAAAAAACGGCAAAAAGATTAAGGAAAACAGTGAGTTTGGGATATTAGAGTTTGGACCAGCACAAGAACACATCCCCGCACTACCTCCCTCCCACCGTGGCTTGTAAGAACAACTTGGAGTGGGAGAAAGAGCTGGGGGCCAGAGCATCCCGCTGTGACTGTGAAGGGTGTATTACTTGTGAATGGGGATGGGACGGGACACTGGAAGTGAGAATAGGAAGTGAGACTAGGGGAAAGGGATCCAAGTTGAAGGCGGGAAGATTTAGGTTGGATGATAGGGGGAAGTTCTTTACAAGGAGAGTGGTTAGGCCCTGGAATGCTGCCCAGGGAGGTTGTGGATGCCCCGTCCTTGGACGTGTTCAAGGCCAGGTTGGACGGGGTCCTGGGCAACCTGATCTAAATGTGTATGTTTGGTGGCCCTGCCAGGCAGAGGGGTTGGAACTACATGATCCTTGAGGTCCCTTCCAACCCGGGTGATTCTGTGATTCTGTGTGATTCTGTAATAGCCATCATCTGCAGAGAGCTGGGGAAACCCGATATCCAGTGTGAGCACTGAAAACCTGGGGAGAGGAGGGGGTGAAACAGAAATTACTAACATTATATTTCAGTAATGATGAAAGTCTGGAAAGTGAAAAGGGTTTGGGAAAAAAACAGGCTAAGGAAGGCAAAGCTGAGCAAGGTGTAACAGGGATGTCCCTTACCTAGAAGAAGACGTAAGGGGGAGCCTGGAAGGGCTCAGGGAAAGTTTCACCCTCACTGGACAAAAAGCAGCTGGGGAAGCAGGGTAAAGAGGCTTATTTTCTGATACAGGTGCATCTTACTCTGTGCTACATCAAGAATTATTACCCATAGATGATTTTTGTAATAGTTGTAGGAGCTACTGGTAAAAGAAGTTTACTTTTTTTTAGACCAATTAAATACAGGCAAGGAGAACAAGTAGGAATATATAAATACTTGTACATGCCAGGTCCTCCAAAACGATTATTTGGGCATGACATGTTAGAATAGTTGAATGTACAGATTAAATTCAGTAGAGAAAATTGGAGCTAGCAAGACCAATTGACTGAAAATTTTAAGTCTGGCTGAAAGGTGAGATGGGTTCCATAAATGAAAGTAAAAAGGCAAGAACGCTTCACAGTGACAGAGAATAAGGGGGGTGAAGGGGAATAGTTAGAGATAGTTTACAGAAGCAAGAATGTAGAGCTTGTTAGAAAATAAGGGATAGCAGACACTGTGTCTGGGATAGTGAGGGGGATGAAGGCCATAAAGATAAGGGTTTGAGAACAGCCCGAGGACATTTGGCAGGGATGTGATTAGATGTCTACAGGGCAAGAAGAAACCGTTAAGGGGGTGTTGGAAATATCCAAGTAATTTTTGCCAGGATGGTATCTATCTCTGATAAAAGCAGATTTTATTCGCCATTGCAATGGCAGGCATCATGCAAGCAGGAGCGTGCCTATGGACACAACATGACAGCCTTTCTACCTGGTTTTCTCCCCCTTGCCTCCCCCCCTCCCCTGTTTCCACACTGGCTGGGTACTCCAGGTTCAAAATCTTATCATAATCCCGGTTCACAATTCCCCCCTTTTTCTTTTTTATACATTTCTGCAATTCCTTTTTTTTTTTTTTTTTTAAGGTTCACTTTTATAGAGATCACCTTCGTCTTCACATTATCTCCCATCTCCTCTAATACCATAATTTTATCCAAAGGTAATGGCTCCATTGGTGTTTGCTTCAATAGTGCTCTCTCTATCAATCACTCTACTAGTCCCCTCACAAAGGGGATAACACAGCAACCAGTGGCCATCAGGGCTCCTGATACAACTATCAAAGAAGTAAATGTGGATACAGTCACCCCTTTCCATTCACCAAACCAGGACTCCAACCATCCAGTGACAGAAGTATCTATTCCTGATTTTTCTGCCACTTCATTGACAAGGGTGGTACCAAGCCCTTGCAATGCCTTCGTTATTATGTCATCCAGAGCTGTGTTATTGGGATGAAGGTGCAACAACGGGTACCCAGCGTTACATATACACTCTTTTATCATACCTTAGGAGATCCTATTTTCGCAGGACATCCTACTTGTGGCATCTAACTGTCCTGCAATTCTCTTTATTGCGCTTTTTGCATAATTTGTAAATCTCCATTGATTATAACAGATGTAGTTAATCCAATCTACATTCTTGTTGATCATCACCCACCAGGACAGTGACCCAAACCCTGAAACAGTTTGATTTCTTGCCTTAAAATCATCGGGAACAACAAGAAGAGGAAAGTTGTAATCCTTAGCTTGCCCACATACCAAACAATACTGATATGCCATGATGTTTGTCACAAGAGATACATAAGTATTTACAGCAAATGCTGCACTCATCAAATCAACATTTCTAACAATTACAAAAGCCCACATTTCTGTCTTTGGATTCACAATTTTAAGGGTCCAGCTGACTTCAGTTCTCACTGTGTTCGAGGGACCTTCTTAACTCTGGTATTCTGTATCCACAATGCTTTTACTGTTGTGTGGGATGTTAGCAGCACCTGGAACAGACCTACCCAGCTTGGTTCCAGAGGCAAATCTGGAACAGATCTGCTATATACATATTATCGAGCCATATCAAGGCCTTGGGCTCTAGTTCCTAGAACCAGTTTCTCTTTTTCTCAAAGCTATTCCTGTAGACTTATCACATGCGCAGTTAGTATTTCGCTCCCTACTTGGGTAGAGATCCCTGTTTGTACAACATAAGGCCTTTTGTACAGTATTTTGAAAGGACTTAACCCCTCTATGGCTCTAGGTTTCATTCTGGTATTAAGGAGAGCCAAAGGCAACAACTGTGATCAGGATAGTCCAGCTTCCTGGCCCAGTTTTACACCCTATGATTTAATTAGATAGTTCATCTTTTCCCTCTGACCACTCGCCTGTGGTCTGTGTGCTATGTGCAATTGCCAATTTATTCCCAATGCTTGCTGACCTGTTGGACAATCTCTGCAATAAAATGAGTTCCCTGGTTGAAGGGTACTGTTGCAGGACACCTAAACCTTGGAAGAATCTCCTGCAAAAGTACCTTGGTTACTTCCTTGGCTCTATTGGTCCATCAAGGGAATGCTTCAAGTCACCCTGAGAGGGTATTGGTTAGAACTAGCATATATCAAAACCCTCCTTTTTCCTGGCAGTTAAAAAAAAAAAATCAATTTGCAATTGTTGCCCTGGAAGGTTCCCTTTCCAACAAGCCCCACTCGTACCCTGTTCCTGGTACTAGGATTGTACAGTGACTTGCTGGTGTCTGTACCCCCCCTGTTTTATTATGTTCCCTTAGAACCAAATTCTATAAAATACTAACGGGCACAACAGTGTGTCCATCTGGATATGCACCCATCTGTCAGCTTGCTCTCTTCCCTTCATTCATTAGATTCCTATCCTTTCTAGAGTACCTTATAGGTTCTGACTAAGGTTCAGATATTTCAAGTTTACCGTCTGGAATTAAAGCCGTTCTCCAATTTCTTTTCCTTCAGCTGCCTGTTTTGCCACCTGATCCACCATCATATTTCCAGTTTCCTGTACAGTGTCACTCCTCTGATGTCCTTTACAATTTTTAACAGCCATGATGTTCTTTGGTAGATTTACATCATGCTGAATTTGTTTTCCTTATGTGTAAGCAATCCTCGCTCTTTCCAGATGGCACCATGAGTGGGTACCACCCTAAAAGCATATTTAGCATCTGTCCATATATTTAAGGTTCTTGTCAAGGCAATTATTTCGGCCTTCTGAGTGGAAGTCCCCACAGGTAATGGTTTTGCTTCAATTACCTTGTCAGTAGCAGTTACTGCATGTCCTGCCTTACGGTTTCCTTGTCTTCACAAAACTGCTTCCGTCGATGAATCCAGGACTCCTCAGCATCGTCCAATGGTTCCTCCTGTA
Source organism: Lagopus muta (assembly GCF_023343835.1). Classification (NCBI taxonomy): domain Eukaryota; kingdom Metazoa; phylum Chordata; class Aves; order Galliformes; family Phasianidae; genus Lagopus; species Lagopus muta. Next base: position 4,923,541 of record NC_064471.1, read on the forward strand.
GGTCTGACCAACTGGCACAGACAGTCTCCATGCAGTTGCACACTGCTGGCTTGGAGGCATCTGTGCGTTGGTGTTCTGGGTGTTCAGCAACTGACTTCCTTCTCTTTGATCAGTTGTGCTTTCTGTTGAAAAACTTGATAGCCATTTAAATCAAGAAATTCAGCAAGCTCACAGTCCATTGTACACAGTCCTTTGTTACTGTAGCATCCACGTACTACAGTAAAGTTCCACTGTGAGATGGCTGATCCAAATCTCAGGCTCACAAGTTGACCAGTTCTCAAAAATCATTGGGCTGTTCTCACAACCCTGGGTATCACTGTGCAGGTTAACTGAATTATTATTAGTAGTACTTTTAATTACTTTTTTTTTTTCTTCTCTCCATATTTGATTTTTCCTATTCAAAGGGAAATAATTTTAGACTTTCTTTGGCAAAACCAGGCAGAAAAAGTTGTACTTCAAATCCAGAACGGTAAACCCCACCTACTTATTCCTTAACTTGGTTAATAAAGATATACACCATGGGTTGAATATATTCAACATTTTATTAATTGCCCTCAAACCTTGTACCAAATGTGGGAATCAAGTGTTGTTTCTGCATTATAATTGTATAATATTATTTTTATTTTATGATCTCCGCTATCATAGTTCTTTTTGGGAGTCCTTCTACTTATCTTGGGGAAGATCTCTGATAAGTTTACATCACTTATTGTATAGACAAACCTTCCCAGGAACACACTCTGTCTATAGGTGTATGTATGTATATTTTGTCATACACACTGCAAGAATATCCTGCACAAGAGCAAACCTGAGAACAAGTCATGGTATGCCCAAGGAAGCGCCTGAAGAGACATTGGGAAGGCCTGACATCATCCCCCAGTGCTCTTTGTTTAACGATGATGACTTTAAAGAAAATCACCATATCAGTAGGACAAGGAGAGCACCGAGACATCTTGGAAACAACAGGATGACTACTGACTGGCACCAGATAACAAACCAATTAACAAGTAAATAACAGATGTAAACCTTCTGATAAGATTGTGAACCTGGAGTACCCAGCCATTGGGGAAACAGGGAAGGGGAAGGCAAGGGGGAGAAAACCGGGTATAAAGGCTGTCATGTTGTGTACATAGGCATGCTCCTGCTTGCGGGACACCCGCCATTGCAATTGCGAATAAATTCTGCTTTTATCAGAGATACCGTCCTGACAAAAATTACTTGGATATTTCCAACACGAACTATAGCTCTTGCCATCCAATTTTTCATTTGCAAGATTGGGGAGTTGTATTTGGATTTCTATCCAATTAATAAACCAAAATCAAAAAAGTTATTTATTATTTCTTTTGTCCTCTTACTTGTTCTCTTAGCCTGTATTTAATTTGTCTAAAAAAAAGTAAACTTCTCTTGCCAGTAGCTCCTACAACTAATACAAAAATCATCTATGGGTAATAATTCTTGATGTGGCACAAAGTAAGAGGCACCCGTATCAGAAAATAAACCTCTTTACCCTGCTTCCTGTTGGAAATATCCAAATAATTTTTGTCAGGACGGTATCTCTGATAAAAGCAGAATTTATTCGCGATTGCAATGGCGGGTGTCCCGCAAGCAGGAGCATGCCTATGTACACAACATGACAGCCTTTATACCGTTTTCTTCCCCCCCCCCCCCTTGCCTTCTCCCCCTCCCCTGTTTCCCCAATGGCTGGGTACTCCAGGTTCACAGTCTTATCAGAAGGCTTTACATTTGTTGTTTACTTGTTAATTGGATTGTTATCTGGTGTCAGTCCTGTTGTCTCCAAGATGTCTCAACACCCTTCTTGTTTATACTGATATGGTGATTCTGTTCAGAGTCCTTGTTTAACAAAGAGTACGGAAGGGAGGTGCCCAACCTTCCTCAATACCTTCTTCAGGCACTCCCCGAGGCATGTAATGAATTGTCCTTTTAAATTACGCAGGATACTGTTGTAGTGTGTGTGACATATTCTCAGTACTGGCTATACATAAGTTGTTACTAGCTTATATATATATTCATACATATTACTTTACTTATATACCAAATATGTGTTGTTGGGGAAGATTTATCTAGGGGATTACCAATAAAATTCTATCAGAGAACCCCAATAATGTAGAAAGGCCCCTGAAAAGAACTATTAGTTCTAATAAATGACCCAAATAGTAGAGAGGCCATGAAATTAACAAAATTCTTATTTTGTTCCTGATGCAGAAACAACATTCAATTCTCACAATTCCCCCTTTTTTTTTTTTTAATACACTGCTGATTTCTGCAAATTTTTGTTCTTTAAGGCATTATCCTACACATTTCCTTCTCTTCTTCACTTTCCTCATTCCCCATTTCCTCTAATAACATCATTTTATTCGAATACAATGGTGGCTCCATTGGCTTTGTTTTAATAGTACTGTTTCAATCAATCGCTGTACCAATCCTTTCACACAGGGAATGACAAAGCACCCAATAGTCACCAGGGCTCCTGCTACTGTAATCAGAGACGTAAATATTGATATAATTGCCCCTTTCCATTTACCAAACCAGAAATCCAACCATCCAGTGATAGAGGTATCTACACCTGAATTCTCTGCCAATTCATCAGCAGGAGTGGTAAGTCCTTGCAATGCCTTAGTTATTGTGCCATATGGAGCTGTGTTATTGGGGCTGAAAGTGCAACATGAGTACCTAACATTACACATACACCTCCTTTTTCTGCTAGCATCATATCTAGAGCAATCCTATTTTCCCAGGCCATCTTACTTGTGGCATCTAATTGTTCTGCAATTCCCTTAATGGCACTTTCTGTATAATTTATAAATCGCTGTTGATTATAATAAATTGTCAACGGTTTACAGGCTGGTTCGGCCCGGTTCCGTAACTAGCGGGGCGGAGGGATCCACAGATCCACGCCTCCGGAAAAAAAAGAAACAGGGGACCCCAAAATAATTAAAACAGTGGCAACGATCTGAGGAGAAACAAAATAATTTACTAAGTATATTATCGGAATGCAAGATAACACACTATAATACAATATAATCAGAATTGAAGCTAATAAATCAAAAATAATGAGAGAGAGAGAGAATGTCCGAAAGGTGGATAGGCCTCACCACAACGCTGAGGTGAGAAGCGCAGTCCAGCTGAGCAGCAGGGAGACGGGAGCAGCACCCACGACGAAGGGCAGGCGAGAAAGAGCAATCAGGTGACCTTGCCAGGAGTTAAACCTCCTCTCCCTGACCGCAAGGTCCCCTGGGAAATGTAGTTCTTCTTCTCTTCAGGGCAGGTACCCAGGACTTGAGCATTGACAGTTAAAGTCCCAGTGCCCCACATGATGTTATGATGTGGAAGACCAAAAGCCAAAAATCACAAAACCATTACATTCCACCCCTTATTCTACATCACTACATCACGCTTAATATATATACAAACAATAATTACCAAACATTAAACACACGCACACACAAAAATCTGTATATTTACATGGAATTACTGGCTGCACTCCCCCAACAACAAATTCTCTTGTGGTACACACTGAACGTCCCCGTTTCTCTGCATCACCCACCAAGTGGACCCAGGCCCCTGAGCAAAAACAATTCCACGAAGAGGTTTGCCCTTCCCAGAAGCTGGAAAGACCCAAACCGCTTTTCCCAACATGTTCTTTACATGTACTACAGGAACCTTATCTCCCTTGACAGTATGTAGGGAGCTAGCAGGACCATCGCGATTGATTGATCCTCTAGTATTGACTAACCAGGCAGCTTCGGCCAAATGCTTCTCCCAATGCTTAAACGTTTCGCCACCCATTGCTTTCAACATGGTTTTTAGCAACCCAATGAAGCGTTCAATTTTACCAGAAGCTGGTGCATGATAGGGGATATGATAAATCCACTCAATGCCATGATCTTTGGCCCAAGTGTTTACAATAGAATTTTTGAAATGAGTCCCATTACCTGACTCAATTCTTTCTGGAGCGCCATGTCGCCATGGGACTTGTTTCTCAAGCCCTAATATGGTGTTTCGGGCGGTAGCACGGGGTACTGCAAATGTTTCGAGCCACCTGGTGGTTGCCTCCACCATGGTGAGCACATAACGCATACCATTGCGAGATCGTGGCAAGGTGATATAATCAACCTGCCATGCCTCCCCATATTTATACTTTTGCCATCGCCCTTCCTCCCAGAGAGGTTTCATCCTCTTGGCTTGTTTAATTGTGGTGCATGTGTCACAGTCATGGATAACCTGTGCAATAGCATCCATAGTTATGTCCACCCCTCGGTCTCTGGCCCATTTGTATGTTGCATCTCTCCCTCGATGACCTGGGGTCTCATGGGCCCACTGAACTAGAAATAATTCACTCTTCTGTTGCTAGTCCAAGTCTATTTGAGCCACCTTAATTTTGGCATCTAGATCTACCTGATGGTTATTTTCATGTTCTTCAGTAGCCCGACTCTTGGGCACATGAGCATCTACATGGTGCACCTTTACAACCATATTGTTTATTCAGGCAGCAATGTTTTTCCACCGTTCAGCAGCCCAAATAGGTTTACCCGTTCTTTGCCAGTTATTTTGCTCCCACTGCTGTAACCACCCCCATAAGGCATTTGCTACCATCCACGAGTCAGTGTAAAGATAGAGCATTGGCCACCCCTCCCATTCAGCGACATCTAAGGCCAGTTGGACAGCCTTTACCTCTGCAAATTGGCTTGATTTTCCTTTCCCTTCAGTGGCCTCTGCAACTTGTCGTGTGGGGCTCCACACAGCAGATTTCCATCTGCAATGCTTTCCCACAATACGACACGATCCATCTGTGAACAGGGCATATTTCTTTTCATAGTCTGGTAGTTCATTGTATGGTGGGGCCTCTTTAGCACGTAATACTACTTCTGCTGGTGGTGTTCCAAACTTTTTACCTTCAGGCCAGTCCATGATCACCTCTAGGATTCCTGGACGGCTGAGGTTCCCCATCCGCGCTCGCTGCGTAGTAGTGCTGGAAATATGCAAGTAATTTTTCTCAGGACAGCATCTCTGATAAAAACAGAATTTATTCGCAATTGCAATGGCGGGCATCCCGCAAGTAGGAGTGCGCCTATGGACACAACATGACAGCCTTTATACTCGGTTTTCTCACCCTTGCCTCCCCCCTCCCCCCGTTTCCCCAATGGCTGCGTACTCCAGGTTCACAATCTTATCAGAAGGTTTACATCTGTTATTTACTTGTTAATTGGTTTGTTATCTGGTGCCAGTCAGTAGTCATCCTGTTGTTTCCAAGATGTCTCGGTGCTCTCCTTGTCCTACTGATATGGTGATTTTCTTTAAAGTCATCATCGTTAAACAAAGAGCACTGGGGGATGATGTCAGGCCTTCCCAATGACTCTTCAGGCACTTCCTTAGGCATGCCATGACTAGTTTTCTGGTTTTATCTCGTGCAGGATATTCTTGCAGTGTGTATGGCAAAATATACATATATACACCTATAGACAGAGTGTGTTCCTGGGAAGGTTTGTCTATACAATAAGTGATGTAAACTTATCAGAGATCTTCCCCAAGTTAAGTAGAGGGACTCCCAAAAAGAACTATGATAGCGTAGACCATATAATATAAAATAATATTATCCAATTCTAATGCAGAAACAACATTTGATTCCCACACGCACGTCATTGCTTTGATACAAACTGGGAAAAGCAATGCTGTTTCCCTAGAAGTTACGTAAATCCTAAATTAAATACACACAGGATTGCAGACATCAGGAATGCCTGGCAGAGCCAAAAATGCAGCCCAGTAAAAATTAAGTTAAATTACACACAGGAGCCAGCCCACCCAGGGTAAAGCAATGCCCTTTGAGTATACAAGATTGTAGGAGGATAAAAGAAATAATAAATAACTTAGAATTTTGGATTATTAATTGGATAGAAATCCAAATACAACACCCCAATCTTGCAAATGAAAAATTGGATGGCAAGAGTTATAGTTTGGTACAAGATTTGAGGGCAATTAATAGAAGTGCTGAATATATACCAACCATGGTGTATATCTTTATTAACCAAGTTAAGGAATAAGTAGGTGGGGTTTACCATTCCAGATTTGAAGGGCACCTTTTTCTGCCTGGTTTTGCAAAAGAAAGTCTAAAATTATTTGCCTTTGAATAGTAAAACTCCAATACGGGGACAAGGAAAAAAATAAAATAATAATAATTCATCCAATTGAAACTAGTGTGCATGCCCTGGGGAGGGGGACAGTATGTAAATGAATTCCTGGAAAAGCAATTAATATGCCAATTGGTCTTGGATAACACTGTTGAATATGTATGGCTTGGCTTATAAATGTAATGGACCCCACTCTCTGGTGTGCAAGCTAGGAGGAGTGATCCTCCTTGCACCCTGCGCAGCGCTAAAATAAAGATGCACCTGCTCTTTTAAGCTTATGGGGGTTAGAGAGTTTCATTCCGCAAATCAATTTGGCACCCCAGATGGGACTATCTCTGTTCAGCTGCAGGACCAGTTGAGGAGGCGGACACCTTTGGCGCGCCCCAAGAATTCTTGGAAGGATTCCCCCTTTACATCTGACCACTGCCAGGACAGACAAGGACCATCTGGAAGCGAACCAGGTATGTTTAAAGGGAAGGCTCCGTAAGGTGTACGCAGGAGCAGGGAACTCCATAAGATATGAGGGTACACCCCACGTGGGAGGGTTTTATCCTGAGGGTGGACTAGTTCAGAGGTACAGGACAGGAAGGTAACTACCCAGGAGGACAGGTGCCTTATGGTACTTTATCTGATTCCAGAGATTGCGGGTTCAAGTCCCACCTCTGGCTAGCACTTGTAAGCTAGACTAGCACTTGGGCACTAGTAATCACAAGTTCATAACAACCCAGAACTCACCTTAATTCCAAGGATTGTGGGTTAGAGTCCCACTCCGGGTTAGCGAGATATAGTGCTGACACTTGTCAAATGATAACCTACATCATTGTAGCCACGGTAGTAGGAAAAGTAATCTGCACTGTTGTTACCATCTGCTATAAATGCCCAGTACTGTGTGTTTGAATAACTGTTATCGACATATTTGGGATATCCTTTTAAACATCTGAACTAAGACGCTACTAAGTGTTGGAGTGAATGTGGTGTGATTGAGACATAAGCTACAGAGCAAAAGAGGAAGCTGTTAATCATTTTGTCTATTGTATGTATTACGTTTGATAAGTTGAGAAAAAGGGGATCTGAATAGTTTTAGTGTAAATGCAAATAAACTTACTGGAGTGAGATAAATATGGGAACTTATACGTCATAAATTATAGTGAGGGACTGGAAAAAAGGTGTATATTTCACAGAACAAACATACGCTGTCCAGATTATGTTATACTCTGTTTAGCTTGTAAAGAAATATATCAAGGGGATTGGTGTTTCTCATGCCCGGAGCATCAACAACAGTGGTGGAACGAGTTCTGGGGATTGTTTTGGAGAAACTTCAGGGTAAAAGGAGTAATTTGTGGAAACATTAGTAAACTAATAAAACAACAAAATAGCGCTATGGGAGGGTCACAAGGCAAAGAAATACCTACAAGGACACCTCTTGGGTGTATATTGGCACATTGGAAGGATGTTGCAGGAGGGCCAGGGGAGAATATTAAATAAGAAACTAGGAACATAAATGAAATAATGGGACCAGTTTTATAATTGAATACCCTAATCATGAGAGACCAAGTGCTGGGTGTTCATGGAAGTTGAAGAACTGTACAGTTTGATTTGTGGATTTTGAAAGGAATGGGACAAACTGTTTTGATGGTATAAGAAAGGTAATTGTTAATGGTATACAGAAGTAGAATTGAGGATATGTGGAAGTGTAACTGAGGATATGAATAGTGGAATAATGTACAAAGAAAAAAGGGTTAAAGAGAAAGTGAGTTTATCTGTGCTGGCATAAGAGCAACCCACCCCCCCGCACCGTTCCCCTGTGAGCACAACTCCGTGTGAGAGAGAGCTGCAGACTGAGACTGCTGCTGTAAACATTACTTGCAAAGGGGGAGGTGGAGAGGGCAGGGCACTAGAAGTGAGAATAGCCTCTGCAGAGATCTAGGAAACCTGAAATCCTAATGTTTGCACTGGAAGCCTCCAGAGAGGAAGAAGTAAAACTGAAATATGATGTTAGTAGTTTATGTAGTGATGAGAGTTTGGAAAGTGAAAAGTTTGGGAAGGACACAGGCTGAGGAATGCAAAGGTGAGCAGAGTGTAACAGGGATGTCAGGACTGAAGAGAGATGAGTGATATGAAGGAAAAAAAAAAAAAAACATAAACTGATTAAGAAACAGAGATAGTAAGGAAATTGGGAATAACTGCAGCTGTTACTGTCGTGGCACTAGAGTAGAACCATAGGACCCAGGGATCCACTCAGAGTGGGGGGGGCTGAAAGAGCTCAGGGAGGGCTCCGCCCCACTGGAAATTAAAGTAATGTGTAAATTACTGAGAGAGAACAGTCTCTGGTTGCAAAGATGAAGGATAGGAATTTGGGAAGTTTACCACTGGTTTAATTATAGCTAGGGGAGCAGGATAAAGAAGTTTATCTTTCAGTGGGTACAGGTGCCTCCTACTGCCCATAGATGATTTTGTAACAATAGAAGGAGCTAATGCCCAATAAGAAAAGGCTTACTTTTTGGGATAATTAAATATAGGCTGAAAAAACAAGTAGGAATACATAAATTCTTGTACATGCCAGGTTACTCTGGCAAGAAATTAAAAAAACTGGAGCTAAGGATCAAACACAAACAGGGAAAAACAAGGTTGTAGCCCCAGAAGTTACACAAATCTTGAGTAAGATATGCTTAGGAGCGTGGGTATCAGGGATACCTGGCAGACCCCAAAAAACAGCCCTAAACAGAAGTTAAAAGCAAGAGTTAGCCCAGTCAGGGTAAAGCAGTGCCCTTTAAGGATATGTGACTGTAGAAGGATAAAAGAAATAGATAACTTTTTGGAGCTTGGATTGCTAATTTAATATGAATCCTAATACAGTACTCCAAAACTGCTGAAAAAAAATAAGAAACAAATAAGAAATGGAAAGCAAGTGCTATAGTTTGGAACAAGATTTGAGGGCAAGTAATAGAATAGTTGAATGCATACACTAAGTGGTGAAAAATCCATACACCTTATTAACCAAGTTCAGGAATGAGTAAGTGGAGTTTACCTTCTGGACTTGAAGGATGCCTTTTCTGCCTGGTTTGGCCAAAGGAAGCCTAAGGTTATTTGCCTTTGAATAGAAAAACCCCAAGATGGGGTGAAAAGACTCAGTTAACCTGGGCAGTGTTACCCAGGGTTGCGAGAACAGCTCAATGATTTTTGAGAACTGGTCAACTTGTGAACTGCAGACTTGAGTTCCTCCATCCCAGGGTGGAACCTTACTGCACTACATGGACATAACAGAAATAAAGAGGACTGTGTGCAATGGACTGTGAGTTTGCTGAATTTCTTGTTTAAATGATTATCAAGTTTCTCAACAGAAAGACATATTTAGGATATGAGATTACAGCTGGACTTCAGAATCACAAGGTTGGAAATGACCTGCAAGATCATCTAGTCCAACCACCCTCCCATTCCTATTAGTACCACAAACACTAAACCATATCTCGTAGCTCCTCATCCAGGCACCTCCTGAACACTGCCAGGGACGGTGACTCCACCACCTCCCTGGGCAGCCATTCCAGTGCCTGACCACCCTTTGAGTGAAAAAGTTTCTCTTAATACCCAACCTAAACCTCCTCTGGTACAACTTCTGTCCATTTCCTCGGGTCCTACTATTCACCTGGGAGAAGAGGACAGACCCTTTTGCACCACAACCTCCCTTCAGGAAGTTGTACAGTGCAATGAGGTCTCCCCTGAGCCTCCTCTTCTCCAGACTGAACAATCCCAGCTCCCTCAGCCACTCCTCATGAGGTTTGTGCTCCAGACCCCTCACCAGTTTCATTGCCCTTCTCTGCACACATTCCAGGGCCTCAATGTCTTTCTTGTAGTGAGGGGCCCAAAACTGAACACAGTACTCGAGGTGCGGCCTCACCAGTGCTGAGTGGAGGGGGATGATCATCTCCCTGCTCCTGCTGGTCACACTATTTCTAATGCAGGCCAGGATGCCATTGGCCCTCTTGGCCACCCGGGCACACTGTCAGTTCAGCCGAGCATCAACCAACACCCCCAGGTCCCTTTCCTCTTCACACTCATCCAACCACTCACCCCCAAGCCTATAACGCTGCATGGGGTTGTTGTGGCCAAAGTGCAGAACCCGACACTTGGCCTTGTTAAACCTCATCCCATTCACCTCAGCCCAGCGATCCAGCTTATCTAGATCCCTCTGCAGGGCCTCCCTGCCCTCAGGCAGATCGACACCACCTCCCAATTTGGTGTCATCTGCAAACTTATTCAGGGTACACTCAATCCCTTCAAACCTTGAGGACTGCCAGGAAAGAAGCCATCTGCCAAACCCACGAGTCACACACTGCCAAGGAACTCCATATGTTCCCAGGAATGACAGGATGGTGCCAACTGTGGATACACAGCTATGGACTGTTGGTAAAGCCAAAATATTATACGAAATGGAGAGACAAGGTGGGCATTCCCTCAGCTGAAATAAGAACTCATGAAGGCCCTCTGCTTTGGGGCTACCAGAAATCTCACATAAAAAAAAAATAAAGAAATGGCCCTGGGAGTCCTTGCACAGAACCTTGGGCAGTTGCACACTTCTCTAAACAGCTTGATGAAGTGAGTAAGGGGTGGCCAGAGTGCTTGAGGGCAGCAGCTACAGTGGTACTCAAGTTTTGCTAGGATAAAGAATAACAGTTTAAATATCTTATACAGTGTCTGCAGTACTGGAGATAAAATGGGGGGCATTAGCTCTCACTCCAAAGGTTCCTAAAAACCCAGGCCATCCTGGTAGAGCAGGATGAACAGCTTTGAAACAACTGAAGCTGCATCTTTCAGCTGGTCGGACCTGAAGGACAAACCCTTGGAAGGTATAGAAGACACCTGGTTTACTAACAGTAGCAGTTTCGTGAAACAAAGAAACTGTAAGGCAGGATATACGGTAGCTGCAACTGATAAGCACAACTACATCTTGAGGAAGCTTTCCCTCAAAGGGCTGAAATAGCTGCCTGGACAAGAGCCTTAATTATATGGACAGACGCTAATTATGTATTTGGAATGCTACACAATGTAGTACCATCTGAAAAAAGCAAAGATAGAACATACAATGAAAACAGCATGATGTAGATCTACACTATAATCAATGAATATTAAGATGTTAGATTTATAAAATAAACAAGAGAGTTAAGCAAAGCACATTACAACAACAAGAAAATAGATAGAAAGCTTACCCCCAATCTAGGCTCACTTACAAAGCCCAACAGAGCACATCTCCAGAAAAAAACTCACCTGCCCCCCCCCCCCCCCCCCCCCCCAGCCAGCTCTTAAATAGGTCTAGGAGAGGTGGAGCCAGGCTCCACCCCTTCTGGCAGCACAGGTGAATTGCCTTCACCTGTGCTCCTCTGGCTGACTCATTGCTCACCTTAGGGGATCAATCTGAGTTTTAGGCTGTGACTCAGCAATTCCCATACACCTACCGAGGAGTGTAGCTATTACACATTGTAAAGGACATCAGAAAGGTAACACTATACAGAAAACTGGAAATAAGATGATGGGTCAGATGGCAGAACAGGTAGTTGAAGAAGGCTTTAATTCCAGGTGGTAAACTTAAAATCTTTAAACCTGAGTCAGAACCTGTAGAATATTCTAGAGAGGATAAGAATCTAATTAATGATTGAGAAGAAAGGGCAACAATGGTAAACTGATTTTTTGGAACTCCCAAGAAAAGGGCAGTATCCCTGTATGTTGGTGCTAACTTATACTTTTTCTACAGAAGCCAGAGGCATTCCCTTATAGAACTAATAAAGCATGTGGAGTAATTTAAGTACTGTTAGGTTATTCCAAGATGCTGAGGAACTACTTGGTCTGTCAAGGAAAGTGCACTGTCAAAAGTTAAACTCATGAAGAAAAGATGAATTGGTTACTAATTTGCTTTATTTCAGGGTGATGTCTCTGGCAAGTTGATGTTGTATGCTGTTACGTTTTCTATTTTGGTTGTAATAGTACTATGTTTTGTGTTATGTTTATTTATTTGATATTGTTAAATGTGTGATTGTCACTTTTCTTCCTTCTATTTGGATGAACCTTACATCTCTGTACTTAACAATGCCCTCTATTAAGAAAGTAATAACTGGATCCCAGCCAGGGGAATGTAAAGTGGGTTCCATGTACAATTGATGGGTTCTTCTGTCATTTGGCAATCTGCCATCTTCTTCTTTGTCACACACAAACCCATGGTTCCTTGCCACTTGCCTCCACCAAGCCTTAGTTTTGGTGGGGCTTGACAGTGGTCTTTATAACATCTTATAGAATCACAGAATCACAAGGTTGGAAACGACCTGCAAGATCATCTAGTCCAACCACCCTCCCATTCACAGTATCACAAGCTACTAAACCATATCTCATAGCTCCTCATCCAGGTGCCTCTTGAACACTGCCAGGGACGGCAACTCCACCACCTCCATGGTGTTGGAAATAATCCAAGTAATTTTTGTCAGGACAGCATCTCTGATAAAAACAGAATTTATTCGCAATTGCAATGGCGGGCGTCCCGCAAGTAGGAGTGCGCCTATGGACACAACATGACAGCCTTTATACCCTGTTTTCTCCCCCTTGCATTCCCCCTCCCCTGATTCCCCACTGGCTGGGTACTCCAGGTTCACAATCTTATCAGAAGGTTTACATTTGCTATTTACTTGTTAATTTATTTGTTATCTGGTGCCAGTCAGTAGTCATCCTGTTGTTTCCAAGATGTCTTCTTGGTGCTCTCCTTGTCCTACTGATATGGTGATTTTCTTTAAAGTCATTATCGTTAAACAAAGAGCACTGGGGGATGATGTCAGGCCTTCCCAATGTCTCTTCAGGTGTTTCCTCGGGCATGCCATGGCTTGTTCTCAGGTTTGCTCTTGTGCAGGATATTCTTGCAGCGTGTATGACAAAATATACATATAAATACCTATAAAAAGATTGTGTTCCTGGGAAGGTTCGTCTATAAGATAAGTGATGTAAACTTATCATAGATCTTCCCCAAGTTAAGTAGAGGGACTCCCAAAAAGAACTATGATAGCGGAGATCATAAAATAAAAATAATATTATACAATTCTAATGCAGAAACAACATTTGATTCCCACAGAAGGACTCCCAAAAAGAACTATGATAGTGGAGATCATAAAATAAAAATAATATTATACAATTCTAATGCAGAAACAACATTTGTTTCCCTCAGCACGAACACCTTTCTTTTGTGGGTAAGCTGTTCAGGGGCGACTCCTTCTCTTGTTCTTTCACCGATCTTGTCTGTTCTCTGGGCCTTCCCAGGAGTCAATGCTGTAAATGGGAAGACTTATGTTCCAGTTAGTTCCTTGCTGATGTCTGTCTGAATTTTTCGCGACGGTATCCATACTCTTTTTCCCGTCTCGCAGTGTTTTACTGCTGCATAGCCTCTTCCCCATACCAGAGTCATCCAGCCCGCCTCCCATTCCCCACTATCTGCTTTTATTATTAATGGAGGCCCTTCATTCAAAACTTTGGGCTGCCAATGTTTCTGTACAGAGCTTCTACTGCAATCTCCACGTTCAAAGTGATTCAATGAGTAAATGGCTTTAGATAGAATCTCTGCTTGTCTTTTAACAGGAATTGCACTCTGATACCCTTCCTCCTCACCTAGAACACGTAACTTTTCCTTGAGGAGGCGATTGGCACGTTCTACAATTGCTTGTCCCTGAGAGTTGCCAGGGATTCCTGTGGAATGAGATATTCCCCAAGCTGTTAGCCATTCCTGGGTCGATTTTGAGATGAAGCAAGACCCATTATCTGTTTTTATCTGGCTGGGTAACCCCATAGCGGTATTGCAGTGGCCCAATGACTCTGTGCTGCGGTCAAATTGCACTTTGCATGTTGAGTGACTGATATCATAGAAGAAGCTGTGTCTACAGTAACGGCGAGCCATGGGTGAGGGGCCATACGGCGTTCCCATGTGAAATCCGTCTGCCAGATTTGTAATGGCTTTAAGCCACGGGGGCTAACACCTGCACCAATAGTTGGGGCAGAATTGCAATATGGACATGCCTGAACTACATTACAAGCTGTCGGCAGGGGAATAGAACAGGCCCGTGCCAAAGCCTTGGCACCTATATGAAGAGATACATGAAGATCATGCGCAGTTCTGACAGCGAAGCATGCTGTGCCTGCAATAACTGATGTGATGGTACCGACGCTAAACAATTAAAGCCTACTATACTGGTAAAGTTATAGACAGAGAGATTAGAGATTACTGATTAGAGTGATTGCTGATAGCTCTAGTGGCACTATCTATGAGTATGAAATTACAAGGATCCTTATACAAAAATAACCTTTCCCAATATATACCAACATTGTCTCAGGTACCTGTTGGAATGTACCTCCAAAATGACAAACATTTTATTCAATATCAAGGCAGATGTCTCAAGCCTTGAGAGCATTGTTCTCACAAACCAGCTGTATGGAATTGCTTGTTGCTTGTTCTCCAGGCCTCAATCTGGCCACCTGTCCCTGAAGGGAACCCATTCTGATGCCCACAATGTATACTGCACTGGCTTAAAAACCATGCACATCAGATTCGTTGTATCATGAGGAAAGAGAAGACCTGATGCTGTCAGGACTTCTAATGCATTTAGGGCAAGGAGTGATTTCAACCCCTGTTTCTCTCCACAATCTATTAGGTGTGTGATGTCTTTCGAATCGAGGGGTACCCATTTCAGGACTCTGTTATCTTTCCCTACTATCAGGAAGATCTCCACAGAATCACAGAATCACAAAATCACCCGGGTTGGAAGGGACCTCAAGGATCATGTAGTTCCAACCCCCCTGCCTAGCAGGGCCACCAAACATACACATTCAGATCAGGTTGCCCAGGACCCCGTCCAACCTGGCCTTAAACACGTCCAAGGACGGGGCATCCACAACCTCCCTGGGCAGCCCGTTCCAGGGCCTAACCACTCTCCTTGTAAAGAACTTCCCCCTAACATCCAACCTAAATCTTCCCTCCTTCAACTTGGATCCATTTCCCCTAGTCCTGCTGTTGTCAGCCCTTTTGAAGAGTTTACTCCCCTCCTGGGTGTAGGTTCCCTTCAGGTATTGATAGGCTGCAATGAGGTCACCCCGCAGCCTTCTCTTCTCCAGGCTGAACAAGCCCACCTCCCTCAGCCTGTCCTCATAGGGGAGGTGCTCCAGCCCCCTGATCATCTTAGTCGCCCTCCTCTGGACCCTTTCCAAAATCTCTATGTCTTTCTTGTACTGAGGGCTCCACACCTGGACACAGTACTCCAGATGGGGCCTCACAAGAGCCGAGCAGAGAGGGATAATCACCTCCCTGTCCCTGCTGACCACCCCTCTCCTGATGGAGCCCAGGATCCCATTTGCCTTTCGAGCTGCCAGAGCGCACTGCTGGCTCATGTTCAGTCTCTCGTCCATCAGGACCCCCAGGTCCTTCTCTGCCGAGCTGCTCTCAAGGACAATCTCCAGTACACTTCCTTCCTTTATCAGGCTAGATCTAAACTTCCCACAATCTGTTAGTGCATCTCTCTTAACTCCTAAATGGCTCCGCAGCCCTCCCTCTCTGCCCATCTCCCTTTGATCATGCACTGACTGTTGCAGAGGCTTCTGATTGGTTGCACTCAATCTTGTAAAAGGATATATGGGTCGAATCAGTGGGTCCTGGTACAGTGGTAGGGAGTTGGTCTGGAAACTATCGTCATTTTGTCTTTCCTCTTTGGGTGCAACCTGAGCAGACAGCGCTGCCCACACGCCATCTACTCCTTCAGGCGCAATCAGGGTGGACAGTGCTGGCCGGACATTATCATCCGAGTGCCTGTAAGTTACATCGCTTCCCTTTCTCTCTCCTTCTTTTTCTACCGCCTCTCTAACTTTTGACCAATCCATACCCGAGCCTTGCCCACAGTCCCCACCCCCCTGGGTGTTACTGCATTCCACCTCCTCAGAGGAGACAGCAAGTGTCCCATCCCAGCTCACTTCTCCCCCTGCCCCCGCAGGTGGTGTTAGATTACACAGAGAAGGATACAGCGGTTGTCGTGAATACGGCTGGGGAGTTTCAATGACCTTGGATTCCTGCACTTGGCCGGTGTTGCATGATGAAAGTACAGACAGTTTAGCGCAGTCTTCTTCTACTTGTTTATGCGAAGCTGAAGCTGAGGGGGGAGCGAAGGGGGGTGCCGAAGGTGCAGACGAGATGTTAGTCGCCATAGTTGAAGACATATTTGCGGTGTTCTCTTCCTCAGGGGACCTGCAAGAAAGTACACTTCCCGCGCCACTTCTCTCGGTGTTAGTAAATTCCAAACCCATCATAACGCGCGCAGCCTCAGGAATTCTATCTTCTTCTCTAGTGGCTTTAAGAGCCCCAAGAATTAACCCCCAGATTTTTAGCTCCGCCGCTTTTTGCTCCTCTATCGCACGCTGTGCAAGCGTGGAAGTAAACTGATCCCATTTATCAGGATCTAAAATGTCCTGAGGGGAGGGAAGATTCCACTCCTTTTCCAGGCAAATAAGTACAGCGGAAATGTCCTTCTTAGAAGGAACATTCTTGCTGTAATAGTCCTTACAGAACTGAAGGACCAACTTAATAACTTGATCCATCACCAGCACGGCACTGATGTCCGGATTCGAGAGCAACCTGCCACTAACCACAGGCTATCCCCACCCTCGAACTTACACAGCAGCCAGCTGCTGCAGGCACGCCCTTAGGCAAATACCGTAACACCACGGTCTTCCACGGCCAGCCCGTAATTATCTCATTACAGCATTGGAAATTCTGCAGGCTCGCAGGAGACTTTAACGCAAGTTGGCTTCTCATGCAAGGGGGATCCTCACAAGTGGGTTCCTCACTGGTTCCTCACACGGGGCACCAATGTTGCATTGCCTCCTACGGTACTGACCTAAAACCAGGCCAGGACCAAATGACTGCACGTACACACCAATATGATGAACAGCAAAATGGCGTTTATTACACGTGAACTCTAGCTTATATAACCTATGTGCTTCGTCTACGCCCCTAAGGGCATGTGCCACACATCAATCATAGAGCAGGGAGAGGGCCTATCGCATCACATCCCGTGGGGGGGTTTTGCAGTTGCTGACAACAGTGGAACACCTGCTTGTAAAACATAATAAACTATCAAGGTTAGCTCTCTTAGTGTGCGCCTTTGTTCTCAAGTGATGCATGGTCATATTTTAAAATCCTGATTAGTGGGATGAAAGAGAGTTAATCATTCTACAATACAGGGTCATCCCTTTGCCTGGGATTCCTTTCCAGGTTTTGTCTTCGCAAATTGAGAAAAGGCTAATAGGCTGATATCATCATAACCGAGCATTACTAATACATTAAAAGAGCTATTCCCATAGATTCCAGCATTGGTAACATCAAATCCTGTTTAATTCACATTTGATCTACTACAAAAATAGAAGCACACAACAACCTAGATAATGCCTAATAATTCTAATTCTTGGGACTGCATTGATAACACAGGAATATCACCCACTATGTCATACCATTACTAATGTTGTTATTTGCAATACAACAAGTTACAAAGCAATACCAGTAAGTAAGAAGCACACATTCCCATTCATTATAAGGGCTGGATGCTATTTTCTGCCTTGAGATGAGGCCGAAAGTATCATGCTGGAACCCACGTAGAGCCAGTCCCTGTGGAAACACAAGCATATACATGGCCCCAAGTTATCAGTGGTAAGGGACCTTCCCAGTGCCCTGTGGCCGTATTCCGAACAATGACCATTGGCCATTCCTTGAGCATTGGGGAGGCCCCAAAATGACGATCCACGTGAGTTGTATCTGTATGATCACGATTCAAAAAATTCAGCTCATGCAAAGCCTTACATAATCTTTCTTGTGATGTGTCTCCCCTATTCCCCCTTTTTTGTTTATTGAGTGGATTTCAATGTTGGATGAGTACGCTCAATGATAGCTTGTCCAGTGGGAGAATGAGGAATGCCTGTAATGTGTCTAACCCCCCATTCTTGGAGGAAAGTTCACGTGGCCTTAGAAGTATATGCAGGTCTGTTATCCATTTTTATAGTATGTGGGATCCCCATAGCAGCGTAAGCAGATAACCAGTGTTTACAGGCGTCGTGACTGCATTTGCCTGTATGTGCTGTGGCAAATATCTAAGAAGAATGAGTATAGTTACATGAACATATTTTAGACACCCAAATTCGGGAACATGAGTGACATCTGTCTGCCACAGTTGAAGAGGTGCTGTTCCACGGGGATTTGTCCCAATTTGAGGCAAAGGGACAATTGCCTGGCAGTCTGGGCACGTTAGAATAATGCTATGGGCTTGATCCACTGTCAGTTGGAATTGTTTTTGTAAGGCTCTCCTATTCAGATGGAAAAATTGATGGGACAGTCGTGCTTGCTTAAATAATTGAGGGCTAGAAAAGATGACTGTGGCTTGATCAGCCTTACAGTTGCCCTCAGTTAAAGGACCAGGCAATGTAGTGTGTGATTGAATATGCATAATGAAATAAGGAATAGTACAGTGAGAGACATAATGTAAAACTTGCTTGAGCTGTGCAAACAAAGTTGTGCAATCAGGGTCAAGAGCTCGTAAAATTTGTAGACGATGTCAACCTCAATGGATTAGCATTGCAAATATCTCCACTAGTGATGTAATCATTTTTGAAAATGTATGCAGCATGAATATCCATTCGAGAATAATTAGAGGATCTTTTCTTGAGGTATCCCATTGACATAACAAGCTACATGGCTGATATGAGTTTGATATTATTATAAGAGATACTGGAAGTGATAAACAAACACAATGGCTATATCAATGTTGCAATGATGTTATTACAGAGTCTAAGCATTGTAGCGCTTTTGGTGTTAATTGTCTTTTAGAGGTTAGATATGGGTCTCCTTTGAGTAGCTGGAATAGAAGGTGCAGCTCTTGAGTAGTAATACCCAAAAGTGGTCACAGACAATTGATGGTTCCTAATAATTATTGCAGATCATTTAATGTCTGTATGTGAGGTACTATTTTGAGGATTTGTGGCTGAATGGTGTGAGATGTAATTTTCCATCCTAAATATTTCCATGGAGAACTAAGCTGTACCTTTTCTTCTGCTATTTGTAAACCAACAGATTGGACTGCCTGCCGTAGTCCTTTAGATCCTCTTTTTGTTCTGCTGCTATTAATATATTGTCCATGTAATGATAAATAAGGACGTGAGGTCTAGCATTTTGTCCTGGTTGTAATGCATTTGCTACAGCCAACTGACATATTGTTGGACTATTAAGAATTCCTTGTGGTAACACAGTGCAATGATACCGCTGAGCAGGGCTTTGTTGGATGATGGAGGGCACTGAGACAGCGAATTGTGGTGCGTCTTTTGGATCTACTGGAGCAAGATCAAAAAGTTCCTCTGGTTCCAGACCGTTTTTGTCTTTAACCAAGTGACACGCAGGCTGCAGAGACGCAGCAGCAGGGCGTCGGGGGCGGAGCGGAGGGCGGGAGCGCGACGAACATCGTGGGCGGAGCCGATAGCGGGAGCGGCGAGGCGCGGCGCGACGCGGCGCGATTTCTCTTCTCCCCGACCGAATCCAGGCAGGGACTGCTTCCCGGACTGAGGGGCAGCGGCGGGGGTGGAGGCGTGGGAGGGCTATGGGAATTAGTCAAAAGAAATTCTTCCTTGCTGAATTTTAGCCCTTCCATTATTTGGTGCCAAACAGGTAAAAGTTTAGCAGCCATTCTGTCTTTAGCAATAGAAGCCTCCCAGAGTTTTGTGCCAATTTTGTCCCAAAGCTCTCCATCAAGAGAGAACCCAGTTTTCCGAAATTCAGGGACATTTTTGCTTATCCATTTAAGAAAAGTAACTAATGCTGAGGTAGATACAGGCTGATTCTGAAACTTTAAAACTAACCGTAATACTTTGAGATTTACTTGTTGCTCCTTTGTTAGTGAACTCCCCGTAGTTCCAGACTGCTCGCCCTCTGTCCTGCAGAATGGTGTGGACATGCGCTAAACAATCTCTCCATAGTTCAGTCGGGAGGTGTCATGGTTCTATGGTTTTTTTTTTTTTTTTATTTTTGGTTTCAGTATTCCACATCAAAACATCATGTAGTGTACGGGGCATTAAAGTGTCACTGCCCCAATTCCAAGTACCTATCCCTGTACATTACAGCATTCACGGGATCTGGCCCTTCCGGGTAGGGGGGGCGCTCTCTTGCTGCCTGGCAGTGGGTGCTGGAGTGTGCTTTCCTAGCTGTTCCAAGCTTTTCAGGTTTGAATCGGTCCCGGGAACTCTCTCTCTCTCATCTTGTCTGATTTATTAATCTCAATTGCAATTAAATTGTATCTATTGTGTTATCTTGTATTCCAATATTATAGTAAAATAAGTTTTCCTCCATAGATTGTTGCCGCTGCTCTTTTCCTCCCTTCCTTCCTTCCCATTTTTTGTGGGACTGGGGTGGGGGGGGAGAGCAGAGGCCTGTCGCCTCTGTCACGGACATAGATTGATCTGGTCAACTCCGTGACAGATTTTTGGCGCCCAACGTGGGGCTCGCTGCTTTTTAGCTTTTAGAACGAATCTTTTTTTCTCTCTGCTCTTAGAGAGCTTCGTTAGGGAGCATTATCAGTAGTTCAAGTTTCTGTGCTGGAAAACCTGACCTTGAAAGATTAGGCGTACTGCCAGCGTTCTGGGATATTTGTAAACTTTGAGCACTACTTAGTCTGGGTAGTGCCTTTTTTTTTTTCTTTTTTTTTCCCTCCTCTTGTTAGCTTCAATTCATTAACCCCTTTTTAGCAAGCACCACCGATGAACCCACTCGTTATCGTGGGGGTGCTGGGTAAAGGATTTAAAGCAATGGTGTTACTCACAACCTACTGGCCAATAATCCATTTCACACTTGCGTGTTGTGGAATTGCATTCATATATAACTACCTGGGGGCACTGATGGAGACACCTATGTTTTACCTACTTGCAATGTGGTATGATTTGAGTTTTGACATTTACATCCCCGAAGGAATGGCTAATTTCACAAACAGCCACATCCCAAATGGAATAGCTAATTTTACAAACAACACAAAGTTCAGACCAGTCTCCGGGTTTTCTTCTCGATTTGTCAAACGTTTTTCGAATCTTGAATTAATACTCATGTTGGTGAGTGTGTCATCAATACTCATGTTGGTGTGCATGTCGTTAATTTTCCTGAATGTACTCCAACACATTCGTAATAAAGAGTCTCCTCCAAAACTAGAGAATGATGACTGGCAGGGAATATGGAGAGGTTTAGGAAAAATCTTAGAAGCATGGGGACCCGCAATGCAATGGGATTTCACTCTTGAACACCTGTGTGATCCCGAAAAACTAAGCCATTATTTGAGTCAGGGACTATGCGGCTTACGTAAATCTAAGGAGGTACAACTTATTTGGGGTTTGGCTTGTGCTTAACCGCGCCCTATATAATACTATTCTGGAGAGAGAGAGTTTCCGAGCTGAGGTTCAAGCCAAAGGGGAAAATCTGATCGATCACAGGAGACACCAGTAACGATGTCAGTTGCCCCTGTGGAAGGCGAGAAATGTCCTCACGTCTAGAACGGAAAGAAGAAGAAGCAGAGGAGGAGGTAGAGGAAGATCCAGGTGAGGGGTGCTCCTCAGAACCACCATCATCAAGAAAGGCAAAAGAAAAACTAAGAGACATGGAGAAGAGAGTGATGAAGAAGTCTCTATTACTACTCGTCGACCTCTGATGATGACTGAAATCCAAGGCTCAAGAAAGGAGTTTAGACAGCACCTGAACGAAACTCTCATTTCCTGGTTGCTTTGCTGTTTGGACAGCGGGGCCAGTAGCTTGTCTCTAGATGGTAATGAAGCTCCCCAACTAGGATGCATTGCCAGAGATGCAGCTATTAATAGAGGGATTAGTAGATGCTTGGATGGGGCTGCCACCCTCTGGGAACAAGTGTTAACATCCGTGAAGGAAAGGTACCCCTTCAAAGATGGCTTGAAGCCTGTGATGAAAAAGTGGGATACAATTGAAAAAGGTATCCAGTACTTGAGGGAAATAGCCGTGGTGGAAATGTTGTATGACCCTAATTCTGTTCCTAACCACCTGCATCAAGACCACGACCCAGAGAGAGTGAGGACGATGCCTGATATATGGCAGAAACTCACAACAGCAGCACCAGAAAGATACGCCAGTACACTAGCAGCAACGTTTGACAGGTACAAGGACCAACACAGAAGACCCTTTGTTTTTTATTTGATTCTTACACTCCAAAGCGAGGAACAACAGCTATCCCCAACTCACACTTCCATTTCCGCCATCTCACAAGTAATGGACCAACTGAATGAAATGCGAGAGCAAGTGTCTCTATTGATTAATCGTGACAAACCTGTACCAGAAATGCTTGATGAAGATAAGGATAGTCAAAGGAATCTAATGAAGGAGCTGATCAAACTAATGAGAGTCCAACTAATTAAAGATGGTGAACCCTCCTTCTCACATGCACCATCAAAAATCTCAGCTATTAAAGGCACAAGGCATATTGCCTTGTGGTGTTCCCTAAGTGACCATGGAGAAGGCACGAGGAAGTGATATGACCAAGCTACTCGTGTACTACGAGCACAGGTGAGAGAATTACAAAACAGATCAATCACCAGTACAGTTAGTCCAGTTAATACAGGTAACGAATAGAGAGGCCCTGCCCTCAGTCAGGGGGCTGAAAAGGATAGCAGGGTTTATTGTACTGTGTGGATTTGATGGCCTGGCACATCAGAACCACAAAAATATGAGGCACTGGTGGATACAGGTGCACAGTGCACACTCTCAAGAATTGACTGTGTTGGAGGTTGAGATAAGCCTCACTGGTAAAGACTGGCAAAAACATCCTATTGTGACTGGCTCAGGGCCAGTTGATACTTGGTATCGATTACCTCAGAAGGGGGCATTTCAAGTATCTCAAGGGGTATAGGTGGGCCTTTGGAATAGCTGCTGTGGACACAGACAACATTAAGCAGCTGTCTGTTTTGCCTGGCCTGTCAGAAGATCCGTCTGTTGTGGGGCTGCTGCGAGTAAAAGAGCAGCAGGTACCGATTGCCACAAAAATGGTGCACAGGCAACAGTACTGCACAAATAGGGATTCCTTGCTCCCCATTCATAAGTTAATTCGTCAACTAGAGAGCCAGGAAGTGATCAACAAAACTCACTTGCCTTTTAACAGCCCCATATGGCCAGTGCGTAAAGCCAGTGGAGAATGGAGGTTGGCGGTGGACTACCGTGGCCTGAATGAAGTCACACCCCCACTGAGTGCTGCTGTGCTGGACATGTTAGAACTCCAGTATGAACTGGAGTCAAAAGCAGCTAAGTGGTATGCCACCATTGACATTGCTAACGCCTTTTTCTCCATTCCTTTGGCCAAAGAATCTAGACCACAGTTTGCTTTCAGCTGGAGGGGCATTCAGTATACCTGGAACCGTTTGCCCCAGGGGTAGAAACATAGTCCAACCATTTGTCATGGGCTGATCCAAGCCGCACTGGAACAGGGAGGTGCTCCTGAGCACTTACAGTACATTGATGACATTATTGTGCAGGGCAACACAGCAAAGGAAGTTTTTGAGAAAGGAGAGCAAATAATCCAGATCCTTCTCCGTGTTGGTTTCGCTATTAAGCGAAGCAAAGTGAAAGGACCTGCCCAGGAAATTCAGTTCCTAGGCATAAAGGGGCAAGATGGCCGTTGTCACATCCCGACAGATGTGATTGACAAAATCACTGCTATGTCTCCACCCATTAGCAAAAGAGAGACACAATCTTTTCTGGGTGTAGTGGGCTTTTGGAGAATGCATGTTCCAAACTACAGCCTCATTGTAAGTCCCATGTATTATGTGACGCGAATGAAAAATGAGTTTACATGGGGCCCTGAGCAGCAGCAGCATTATCAGGTGTCGCAGAAGAAGTAAAAGTCTGTGTGGGGTCCTGAGCAAAAGCAGGCGATTAATCCTTAGCAGATTAAACTGGAGATAGCTTGAGCTGTGGACCTGGGGCCAGTACGGATGGGACAGGATGTAAATAACATCCTCTACACTACTGCTGGAGACAAAGGTTCCACTCATAGTGGCGAAGAGCTTCAGGAGAGACCTGTGATCGACCCCCTTGGATACTGGAGCCAAGAGTACAGGGGGTCTGAAAAGTGCATCACCCCAACTGAAAAGGAGATCTTAGCCGCGTATGTGGGGGTTTGGGCTGCTTCCAAAGTAATCTCTACTGAAACACAGCTCCTTTTAGCACCTCGACTGCCAGAGCTAAACTGGATGTTTAAAGGAAAAGTTTAAACCCATAGCGCTACTGATGCCACTTGGAGTATGTGGATTGCGTTGATTATTCAACAAGCTCAGATGGGGAACCTCAGTCACCCAGAAGTCCTAGATGTGATCGTGGACTGGCCTGAAGGTTAAAAGTTTGAAACATCACCAGCAGAAGAGGCCCCACCATATAATGAACTACCATACAATGAAAAGATATGTGTCCTGTTCACAGATGGATCATGTCACATTGTGGGGAAGCATCGCAGATGGAAATCTGCTGTGTGGAGCCCCACACAGCAAGTTGCAGAGGCCACTGAAGGGAAAGGAGAATCAAGCCAATTTGCAGAGGTAAAGGCTGTCCAACTGGCCTTAGATGTCGCTGAATGGGAGGGGTGGCCAATGCTCTATCTTTACACTGACTCATGGATGGTGGCAAATGCCTTATGGGGGTGGTTACAGCAGTGGGAGCAAAATAACTGGCAAAGAAGGGGTAAACCTATTTGGGCTGCTGAACTGTGGAAAGACATTGCTGCCCGAACAAAGAATATGGTTGTGAAGGTGCGCCATGTAGATGCTCATGTGCCCAAGAGTAGGGCTACTGAAGAACAGCAAAATAACCATCAAGTAGACTGATCTGCCTGAATTGAGGTGGCGCAAATGGACCTGGACTGGCAGAACAAGGGTGAATTATTCCTAGCTCGGTGGGCTCATGAGACCCCAGGCCATCAACGAAGAGATGCAACATACAAATGAGCTAGAGACAGGGGTGGACTTAACTATGAACGCTATTGCACAGGTTATTCATGACTGTGAAACATGTGCCATCATCAAACAAGCTAAGAGGATGAAACCTCTCTGGGAGGAAGGGTGATCGCAGAAGTATAAATATGGGGAGGCGTGGCAGGTTGATTATATCACCTTGCCACGATCTCACAATGGTAAGCGTTATGTGCTTGCTATGGCAGAGGCAGCCACTGGGTGGCTTGAAACATATGCAGTACCCCATGCTACTGCCCAAAACACCATATTAGTCTCGAGAATCAAGTCCTGTGGTGGTATGGCAATCCAGAAAGGATTGAGTCTGACAATGGTACTCATTTCAAAAATTCTCTTGTAAATACTTGGGCCAAAGATCATGGCATTGAGTGGATTTATCATATCCCAGAATCACAGAATCACAAGGTTGGAAACGACCTGCAAGATCATCTAGTCCAACCCTACCTGCATCCCCTACCATGCACCAGCTTCTGGTAAAATAGAACAATACAGTGGGTTGTTAAAAACTATGTTGAAAGCAATGGGTGGCGGAACATTTAAGCACTGGGAGAAGCATTTGGCAGAAGCCACCTGGTTGGTTGGCACTTGAAGATCTACCAATTCCCGTGGTCCTGCCTGCTCCATACATACTGTAGAGGGATTTAAGGTCCCTGTAGTACATGTAAAGAACACGTTGGGAAAAGAGGTTTGGGTCTTCCCCGTTTCTGAGATGGGCAAACCTCTTCGTGGAACTGTTTTTGCCCAGGGACCTGAGTCCACTTGGTGGGTGATTTAGAAAGGTGGGGATTTTTGATGTGTTCCACAAGGGAATTTAATGTTGGGGGCGTGTAATCAGTAATTCTGTGTATATATTTATGTGTGTGTGCATGTGCGCATGTGTGTGTGTTTAATGCTTGTTTATTTTTGTTTTTTTACTTTGTGTATATTAATCATGATGTAGTTATTTGGAATAAGGGGTGGAATGTTACAATTTTATGGTTTTTGGTTACTGGTATTCCACATCATAACATTGTGTAGTGCACTGGGAGTTTAAGAGTTAATGCTCCAGTTCTGGGTACCTGTCCCAGAAGAGAACTACATACTCCAGAGGTCATTGAGTTCAGAGAGAGGATATAAGTTTTCTTAGATCATCTGACCTGTCCTTTTTTGGATCTTTCCTGTCTGTGCTGCTCGACCCGACTGCATGTCTCACCTCAGCATTATGGTAAAGTCTTCTGTTTTTGGATACTCTCTCATTATATTTGATCTATGAGCTTCAATTCTAATTGTATTGTATTGCAGTGTTTTATCTTGCATTCCAGTGCCATATTTAGTAAATTAGTTTGTTTCTCCTATGGTAGTTGCCGCTGTTTTAAATTTCTTTGGGGTCCCCTGTTTCCCTTTCCTGGAGGTGTGGATTTGCGAATCCCTCTTCCCCACTAGTCATGGAACCGGGCCAAACCAGCCCGTAAAACATTGATGTGGAATACCGATAACCAAAAAATCATAAAACCATGTCACCTCTTCCTCCAAAGCTCTCTGCCCCAGGTGCAACCTTGCCCATGGCAGAGATTAGAACTGGATGATCTTTAAGGTCCCTCCCAACCATTCTATGGTTCTGCAGTTCTATGATTTTTAAGGTCACTATCATGCCTAGGTTTGTCTCTCCACTGAACTGGGCCAATGTGTGGGTGCACAGGTGTCTGTATTCCACTAGGACCTAGACAGGTAGCATCACATGACCTGGTGGTACCAAGGCTCTGTCTCCAAACATGACATATATTTAAACACATGTAGAAAACACAAAAAAATGCTGTTTCCACATGAAGGAAACATGCAGGTGTTTTTTATTAATTCACCTTAAGCTGGTTCTTCCTCACTTGTGCTTTCCTGCAAACTCAGATGTGTGCATATTTAAATGTGGCTGAGCTAATGTTTTCAGATTAAGTTATGCTCCGCCAGTGCTACTTTCCACTGGTGAACACTGGGGACAAAGTACAGCACAAAGCAAATATTCTCCTAAGGTCTTGTAATGTGTGGAGCTGCCATTCTGTAAATACTCCATTGCCCTGACATCTCCATGAATCCCTTCACCCACTGGACTTGCTAAGAACCTGCAAGACAAGAGCCCACTGATTCCTTGGGGTCCTTGGGATGGTTTGGGAATGAGTCCCATGCAGAGAATCACCCAAGTAAAGTAGGGATTATTTCTGCCCTGTGGAAACCACTTGATCCAATAATCTCACGATGGTGGAGTAGAGGGAAACTGTCCTACATCACCCATCTCAGGCACTATCTTTGATCAGCAGTTGACAGTTTGAGCAGATTTCACATATGTTTTATCAAAAAAAAAAAAGTGACACGCTTTGACCCTACTTTATTGCACTCTTCTATTACCACTCAGCAACAGTTGAGAAAAAAAGGTGCAATTGTACCATAATTGACTGGGATGCAGGATATCTTCAGATGATTTACTGCCAGTTTTGCTGGAGCCTCAGTACATAGTGAGATTATGGTTAACCAGAATGGACTGATTTCAGTCATCCCAAATTCCCAAATTGCTACCACAGAACAGACTGGAGCACTCCTCCTTGACCCTCCCACACTAACTGCTGTCGCTGGTTGACCACTGAACCATGGAGATGTGATGAGGTTATTGAGTATTTCAAGTCTTCTGGAACAGAATGGAAAGGAAATGAGGTAAACTGAACTGTAGATAGTCACCCCAATGTCTGCCCTCTTGGGCACACCAAGCAAGACAGGTGGGTACATCCATCACACATTATCCAAAGCCATTTTGAAGCCCTTGAAAGGAATCTAGCTGAAGGCACAGTCCATTCAGAGCAAACCAAATATTGCATCTCAATAAATCCCTTTGGGTAGGGCATGTTGAACAGACATGCGCAGTGTCAGTTGAACCTGGTTCTCATGCTCACAAAGACTAATCCACCACCACATCCATCCACTTCGTGAAGGCCAGTAGGGTCCAAGACACAGATGCTGCACCCCTCCAAAGCCTCCAAGCTACACAGAGCTGGTGGTTTTCATGCAGAAAGGTTTACCTTCACCCAAGATGAGAGTTCAACCAGCCGTAGGGACTTCTCTCCTGCTGAGGACATGTGGATGTTGGATGTGACATGGAGTACCAGTCAAAGTGGTGGGCCAGCCCAGATCACACATTGGCCTCAGAGCCATTGTATTTTAGGTATGGGATGGTATAGGATGAGCACTGGGCTGCTGCCATGGCAGTCTGCTCAAGGTGACATGACAAGCAACAGGAACACCTATCCTGCAGCTCCTCCCCACCTCTAACAAAGCCATTCTGCTCCATGGGTCAAGTGTATACTTTTATTTCTTAATGGAACATAAACTCCTTTAGAAAAAAAAACACAATCTGGATAAGAACATGCACAGAAAAAGACACCAATCTCGTGGTTGTTTTTTTTTTTTTTTAATTTGGCATTTGTCATTAGCATTTATATTAAAGCAAAGTGCATCTTATTTTTCTCATTTATACACATTGCACATTACATAAATAATGATGCTTATAAAATGTCTTTGTATTTACAAGTAATAATATATTTATATATAACATAAAATACATTTTTTTCTTTAATAAATCTCAGTTTTTTTTTAAGGAATCCTTTTTTGTGTTTTCTTTCCAAAGCACTACAATGCCAAAGTTCCGATGTGAATGCTCTCTTGTTCATTTAAACCTTTTTAGAAAAATAGCTTATGTTAAGTTCTAAACATGCTCATTGAGCTAAGAACAATGTAAAAGTATCATACGTGTATATGAATTCAAGAAGAAATGAAAGCACAATGGCATCTCCAGATATAATTGTACCAGCATAACTTAAGTCAACAGGTTCTGACAGACTCAACTATCCTTTTTCTTTTTCTTCTACTATCTCCAACTATCTTCTTTCCTTTTTCACTTTTTCTTCCCCATTTGTTTTTATTTTGTTTTGCTTTGTGGGTTGTTTTTTTTTCAGGCTTATGTCATGTTGTATCTCAGCTCCAATTGCATAACATGAGCCATGCATGGTTTCTTCACCACTGTTTTCTCCCCTTCTACCAATCCATGATGATAAAATGGTGGAAGGATGAGTGTATGGATGGACAGCGTACAGGATAGACACAGGGACAAGACGCAAACCTAACAACAATGACCCAATGACAAAACTCAATGACAGAAACTACACGGGTGGGATAAGACCTGGTGGGAAGTTTGTGCACCATTGGTGGTAGCTACATTGGATTAGCACTTCCGGGTAGGGGTGCCACCAGCACTGGGATTGGAGAGTGTGAAAAATAAGGGGATCCCATCATGCTACCCAAGAGCAAGTGGCTCCCAACCCACCCATCACATAGGATAATCCTTTTGGAAGTGGGAAATGGTTATTGTATACAGTCTGCTCCCACTCCACCCTTTACTTGCCCTTCTGAGTTACTGGTTGTTCACACTTTAAAAAAATAGATCTATTTATCAAATACCTGGATGAAAATCTTTCCATAAGCTATTTCTTAAAATGGGAAATGACAACAAACAAAACAAGAACAAAAAGGTTGCATGAAAAGCAAGCACTCGGAAGTAATAACAGCAAAGTAGTATGAATGCTATGAGTCTGCTCCGTCTCATGTCATCGATCATTAAAAATAACTTCCAACCAGCAAGGGCAGCTGCTGATGAACTGCCTGGTATAGCATTGGCCCCAGCCCTTCACAAAGCTGATCTGCATGGTAAATCCAGTCCATGGCTGCTGCATGAACTCGTGGTCATTTGGCCTCTGCAGGCTGCATGCCTTCTCATAATCAAAAGCCTTGATGGAAAAACCAGGGAACACTTTGTGCACCAGCAACGTCCTGGAGTCAGGGTTGTCCAGTGTGGCCGACTTGATGAAGATGGGGTAGCTGCTGCGGTTGTAGACCCACACGCCGTCCACCTCCTTGGTGAGCTGGATGCCGTACCCGATCTTGCTGCGTACCTTCTGCACCAGCTGGCTTTTGTTGTCCGAGTTGAGCTGCCCGAGACAGAAGCCATTCCCCTGAGGTAGATCATAGAAGATATCCAAGGAGGGCTCTTGGACAGAGTACAGCCGACCCACACGCATCTTCTCTTCCCAGTATGCCACCACACACCAGTGTGAGTGATCCCCCATCTCCTGAATAACTTGAGAATCTACAGGGGGAGAAAAAAAGGATAAGGAGAAATTGAGGACTGGGGGCTATCGTGATCCAAAAGCGATACGACATCATAAGGTCCATCTCTTCATGATGCTCTCCACACACACCCTGACACCTTCAGCACACTGGAGGTGCCCATGGCCAGCCTGCACAGGGCCCTGGGCAAACTGGTAAGGTGGGAGGTGACACTACCCACGGCAGGGGGTTGGAATTTCAGGGTCTTTAAGGTCTTGTCTAACTCAACCCACCCCAACCGATCTATAAGGTCCCTCCAACCCAGCAATTCCACGATTATGTGACCTTCAAGGTCCCTTCCAACAGAACCATTTGCTGGTTCGAAGAACTAAAAGGTCCCCATTCTGTGGCTCCAACATTCTGTAATGATTTTATGATCATTGTGGGAATCAAATGTTGTTTCAGCATTAGAATTGGATTAAATTATTTTTATTTTATGATCTCCGCAATCATAGTTCTTTTTGGGAGTCCTTCTACTTAACCTAGGGAAGATCTCTGATAAGTTTCTGTATATAGGTGTATATATGTATATTTTATCATACACACTGCAAGAATATCCTGCACGAGAGCAAACCAGAGAACAAGCCATGGCATGCCCAAGGAAGCGCCTGAAGAGACATTGGGAAGGCCAGACATCATCCCCCAAGTGCTCTTTGATTAATGATG
The DNA here is from genome assembly GCF_023343835.1 of Lagopus muta. Classification (NCBI taxonomy): domain Eukaryota; kingdom Metazoa; phylum Chordata; class Aves; order Galliformes; family Phasianidae; genus Lagopus; species Lagopus muta. The sequence continues at coordinate 4,954,593 of NC_064471.1, forward strand.
ACTTTAAAGAAAATTGTACTTTTGCCATCGCCCTTCCCTCCAGAGAGGTTTCATCATCTTGGCTTGTTTGATGATAGCACATGTGCAACAATCATGGATAACCTGTGCAATGGCATCCATAGTTAAGTCCACCCCTCGGTCTCTGGCCCATTTGTATGTTGCATCTCTCCCTTGATGACCTGGGGTCTCATGGGCCCACCGAGACAGAAATAATTCACCCTTGTTCTGCCAGTCTAAGTCTATTTGAGCCACCTCAATTCTGGCAGCTCGATCTACCTGATGGTTATTTTGCTGTTCTTCAGTAGCCCGACTCTTGGGCACATGAGCATCTACATGGCGCACCTTCACAACCATATTCTTTGTTCGGGCAGCAATGTCTTTCCATAGTTCAGCAGCCCAAATAGGTTTACCCCTTCTTTGCCAGTTATTTTGCTCCCACTGCTGTAACCACCCCCATAAGGCATTCGCTACCATCCATGAATCAGTGTAAAGACAGAGCACTGGCCACCTCTCCCTTTCAGCGACATCTAAGGCCAGTTGGACAGCCTTTACCTCTGCAAATTGGCTTGATTCTCCTTTCCTTTCAGTGGCCTCTGCAACTTGTCGTGTGGGGCTCCACACAGCAGCGTTCCATCTGCGATGCTTTCCCACAATACAACACGATCCATCTGTGAACAGGGCATATTTCTTTTCATTCTCTGGTAGTTCATTGTATGGTGGGGCTTCTTTAGCACGCGATGCTTCTTCTCCTGGTGGTGTTCCAAACTTTTTACCTTCAGGCCAGTCCATGATGACCTCTAGGATTCCTGGACGGCTGAGGTTCCCCATCCGTGCTCGTTGTGTAATCAGTGCAATCCACTTACTCCAAGTGGCATCAGTAGCATGACGGGTGGAGGGAACCTTTCCCTTGAACATCCTGTTCAGCACTGGTAGTCGAGGTGCCAGAGGAAGCTCTGTTTCAGCACCGATTACTTCAGAAGCAGCCCAAATCCCCTCATATGCAGCTAAGATCTCCTTCTCAGTTGGAGTGTAGCCCTCTTCTGACCCTCTGTAGGCTCGACTCCAGAATCCCAGGGGTCGGCCTCGGGTCTCTCCTGAGGCTCTTTGCCACAAACTCCAAGTGGGACCGTTCTCTCCAGCAGCAGTGTAGAGGATGTTCTTTATACCCTGTCCCGTCCGTACTGGCCCCAGGGCCACGGCACAGGCTATCTCCTGTTTAATCTGTTCAAAAACCTGCTGCTGCTCAGGGCTACATGTAAATTCATTTCTCATTCACGTCACATAATAAAGGGGGGGTTACAATGAGGCTGTAGTTTGGAACATGCATTCTCCAAAAGCCCACTGCACCCAGAAAAGATTGTGTCTCTCTTTTGCTAATGGGTGGAGACATAGCAGTGATTTTGTCGATCACATCTGTCGGGATGTGACGACGGCCATCTTGCCACTTTATACCTAGGAATTGAATTTCCTGGGCAGGTCCTTTCACTTTGCTTCGCTTAATAGCAAAACCAGCACAGAAAAGGATCTGGATTATTCGCTCCCCTTCTCAAAAACTTCCTTTGCTGTGTTGCCCTGCACAATAATGTCATCAATGTACTGTAAGGGCTCACGAGCACCTCCCTGTTCCAGTGCGGCTTGGATCAGCCCATGGCAAATGGTTGGGCTGTGTTTCCACCCCTGGGGCAAACGGTTTCAGGTATACTGAATGCCCCTCCAGGTGAAAGCAAACTGTGACTTACATTCTTTGGCCAAAGGAATGGAAAGGAAGGCATTAGCAATGTCAATGGTGGCATACCATTTGGCTGCTTTTGACTCCAGTTCATACTGGAGTTCTAACATGTCCGGCACAGCAGCACTCAGTGGGTGTGTGACTTCATTCAAGCCGTTTCTGAAGGGATGCTTTTCCTTTACAGCTATTAACACTCGTTCCCAGAGGCTGGTAGCCTACTCTGATGTCCTCGAGTCATGAAGGGACAGAATCAATCCATATTTCTGGAGTGACCGGGGGCTCTCAAGAATTGACTGTGTTGGAGGCTGAGATAAGCCTCACTGGTAAGGACTGGCAGAAACATCCTATTGTGACGGGCCCAGGGGCTCCATGTATACTAGGTATTGATTATCTCAGAAGGGGGCATTTCAAGGATCCTAAGGGGTATCGATGGGCCTTTGGAATAGCTGCTGTGGACACAGACAACATTAAGCAGCTGTCTGTTTTGCCTGGCCTGTCAGAAGATCCGTCTGTTGTGGGGCTGCTGCGAGTAAAAGAGCAACAGGTACCGATTGCTACAAAAATGGTGCACAGGCGTCAGTACCGCACCAACAGGGATTCCTTGCTCCCCATTCATAAGTTAATTCGTCAACTAGAGAGCCAGGGAGTGATCAGCAAAACTCACTCACCTTTTAACAGCTCCTTATGGCCAGTGCGTAAAGCCAGTGCAGAATGGAGGCTGACGGTGGACTACCGTGGCCTGAATGAAGTCACACCCCCACTGAGTGCTGCTGTGCCGGACATGTTAGAACTCCAGTATGAACTGGAGTCAAAAGCAGCCAAATGGCATGCCACCATTGACATTGCTAATGCCTTCTTTTCCATTCCTTTGGCCAAAGAATGTAAGCCACAGTTTGCTTTCAGCTGGAGGGGCATTCAGTATACCTGGAACCGTTTGCCCCAGGGGTGGAAACACAGCCCGACCATTTGCCATGGGATGATTCAAACTGTATTGGAACAGGGCAGTGCTCCTGAGCACCTGCAGTACATTGATGACATCATTGTGTGGGGCGATAGAGCAGAAGAAGTCTTCACGAAAGGAGAGCGAATAATCCAAATTCTTCTGAGTGCTGGTTTTGCTATTAAGCGAAGCAAAGTGAAAGGACCTGCCCAGGAAATTCAGTTCCTAGGTATAAAGTGGCAAGATGGCCGTCGTCACATCCCGACAGATGTGATCGACAAAATCACTGCTATGTCTCCACCCACTAGCAAAAGAGAGACACAAATGTTTCTGGGTGCAGTGGGCTTTTGGAGAATGCATGTTCCAAACTACAGCCTCATTGTAAGCCCCCTTTATTATGTGACGCGAATGAGAAATGAGTTTACATGGGGCCCTGAGCAGCAGCAGGCTTTTGAACAGATTAAACTGGAGATAGCCCGTGCCGTGGCCCTAGGGCCAGTACGGACGGGACAGGGTATAAAGAACATCCTCTATACTGCTGCTGGAGAGAACGGTCCCACTTGGAGTTTGTGGCAAAGAGCCTCAGGAGAGACCCGAGGCCGACCCCTGGGATTCTGGAGTCGAGCCTACAGGGGGTCGGAAGAGGGCTACACTCCAACTGAGAAGGAGATCTTAGCCGCTTATGAGGGGGTTCGGGCTGCTTCTGAAGTAGTCGGTACTGAAACACAGCTACTTCTGGCACCTCGACTGCCAGTGCTGAACTGGATGTTTAAAGGAAAGGTTCCCTCCACCCATCATGCTACTGATGCCACTTGGAGTAAGTGGATTGCACTGATTACACAACGAGCACGGATGGGGAACCTCAGCCGTCCAGGAATCCTAGAGGTCATCATGGACTGGCCTGAAGGTAAAAAGTTTGGAACACCACCAGGAGAAGAAGTGTCACGTGCTAAAGAGGACCCACCATACAATGAACTACCAGAGAATGAAAAGAAATATGCTCTGTTCACAGATGGATCGTGTCAGATTGTGGGAAAGCATCGCAGATGGAACGCTGCTGTGTGGAGCCCCACACGACAAGTTGCAGAGGCCACTGAAAGGAAAGGAAAATCAAGCCAATTTGCAGAGGTAAAGGCTGTCCAACTAGCCTTAGATGTCGCTGAGCGGGAGAGGTGGCCAGTGCTCTATCTCTACACTGACTCATGGATGGTGGCAAATGCCTTATGGGGGTGGTTACAGCAGTGGGAGCAAAATAACTGGCAAAGAAGGGGCAAATCTATTTGGGCTGCTGAACTGTGGAAGGACATTGCTGCCCGAACAAAGAATATGGTTGTGAAGGTGCACCATGTAGATGCTCATGTGCCCAAGAGTCGGGCTACTGAAGAACAGCAAAACAACCATGAGGTAGACCGAGCTGCCAGAATTGAGGTGGCTCAAATAGACTTGGACTGGCAGAACAAGGGTGAATTACTTCTGTCTCGGTGGGCCCATGAGACCTCAGGTCATCAAGGGAGAGATGCAACATACAAATGGGCCAGAGACCGAGGGGTGGACTTAACTATGGATGCCATTGCACAGGTTATTCATAACTGTGAAACATGTGCCATCATCAAACAAGCCAAGAGGATGAAACCTCTCTAGGAGGAAGGGTGATGGCAAAAGTACAAATATGGGGAGGCATGGCAGGTTGATTATATCACCTTGCCACGATCTCCCAATGGTAAGCATTATGTGCTCACCATGGTGGAGGCAACCACCGGGTGGCTTGAAACTTTTGCAGTATCCTATGCTACCGCCCGAAACACCATATTAGGGCTTGAGAAACAAGTCCTATGGCATCATGGCACCACAGAAAGAATTGAGTCAGATAATGGGACTCATTTCAAAAATTCTCTTGTAAATACTTCAGCCAAAGATCATGGCATTGAGTGGATTTATCATATCCCCTATCATGCACCAGCTTCTGGTAAAATTGAACGCTACAATGGGTTGCTAAAAACCATGTTGAACGCAATGGATGTCGGAACATTTAAGCATTGGGAGAAGCATTTGGCAGAAGCCACCTGGTTAGTCAATACTAGAGGATCAATCAATCGCGATGGTCCTGCTAGCTCCCTACATACACTCAAGGGAGATAAGGTTCCTGTAGTACATGTAAAGAACATGCTGGGAAAGGCAGTTTGGGTTCTTCCAGCTTCTGGAAAGGGCAAACCTCTCCGTGGTACAGTTTTTGCTCAGGGACCAGGATCCACATGGTGGGTAATGCAGAAGAATGGGGATGTCCAATGTGTACCACAAGGAAACTTGATGCCGGGGGAGCGCAGTCAGTAATTCTATATATATATGTATATCCATGAGTGTATAATGCATGTTAATCATTTTTTGTTTGTTTTTATATATATGTGTATATATTTTAAACATGATGTAACGATGTAGAATAAGGGGTGGAATGTCATGGTTCTATGTTTTTGTTTTTGTTTTGTTTATTTATGGTTTCAGTATTCCACATCAAAACATCATGTATTGTAAGGGGTATTACAGTGTCACTGCCCCAATCCCAGGTACCTATCCCTGTACATTACAGCAGTCACGGGATCTGACCCTTCCGGGTGGGGGGGGCACTCTCTTGCTGCCTTGCAGTGGGTGCTGGAGGGTGCTTTCCTTGCTGTTCCAAGCTTTTCAAGTTTGAATTGTTGCCGCTGTTCTTTTCCTCCCTTCCTTCCTTCCCATTTTTGTGGGACTGGGGTGGGGGGGGAGGGCAGAGGCCTGTCGCCCCTGTCACGGACATAGATTGATCTAGTCAACTCCGTGACAACTGCGGGTCCCCATGCTTCTATAACCTTTCCTAAACCTCTCCATATCCCCTGCCAGTCATCATTCTCTAGTTTTGGAGGAGACTCCTTCCCCGTATTACGAATGAATTGGAATACATTCAGGAGAATTGATGACATGCACACCAACATGAGTATTAATTCAAGATTCGAAAAACGTTTGACAAACCGAGAAGAAAACCCGGAGACTGGTCTGAACATCGTGTTGTTTGTAAAATTAGCTATTCCATTTGGGATGTAGTAGTTTTTGAAATTAGCTATTCCATTTGGGATGTAGTTGTTTGTGAAATTAGCCATTCCTTCTGGGATGTAAATGTCAAAATTCAAATCATACCACATTGCAAGTAGGTAAAACATAGGTGTCTCCATCAGTGTCATTAGGTAGCTATATACGGATGCAATTCCAAAACACGCAAGTGTGAGCTGGATTATTGGCCAGTAGGTTGTGAGTAACACCATTGCTTTAAATCCTTTACACAGTGCCCCCACGATAACGAGTGGGTTCATCGGTGGTGCCTGCTAAAAAGGGGTGAATGAATTGAAGCTAACAAGAGGAGGGGAAAAAAAAAGAAAAAAGGCACTACCCAGACTAAGTAGTGCTCAAAGTTTACAAATATCCCAGAACACTGGCAGTACGCCTAATCTTTCAAGGTCAGGTTTTCCAGCACAGAAACCTGAACTACTGATAATGCTCCCTAACGAAGCTCTCTAAGAGCAGAGAGAAAAAAAGATTCGTTCTAAAAGCTAAAAAGCAGCGAGCCGCATGTTAGGCGCCAAAAATCTGTCACGGAGTTGACCAGATGAATCTATGTCCGTGACAGGGGCGACAGGCCTCTGCTCTCCCCCCCCACCCCAGTCCCACAAAAAATGGGAAGGAAGGAAGGGAGGAAAAGAGCAGAGGCAACAATCTATGAAGGAAAACTTACTTTACTATAATATCGGAATACAAGATAACACAATATATACAATTTAATTGAAATTGAGATTAATAAATCAGACAAGATGAGAGAGAGAGTTCCCGGGACCGAGTCAAACCTGAAAAGCTTGGAACAGCTAGGAAAGCACACTCCAGCACCCACTGCAAGGCAGCAAGGGAGCGCCCTCCCCGCCCACCCGGAAGGACCAGATCCCGTGACTTCTGTAATGTACAGGGATAGGTACCTGGAATTGGGGCAGTGACACTTCAATGCCCTGTACACCACATGATGTTATGATGTAGAATACTGAAACCTAAAATAAAAAAAAACAAAAACAAAAACAAAACAAAAAAAAACATAGAACCATGACAGGTGTATATATGTATATTTTGCCATACACACTGCAGGAATATCCTGCACGAGAGCAAACCAGAGAACAAGTCATGGCATGCCTGAGGAAGCGCCTTAAGAGACATTGGGAAGGCCTGACATCATCCCCCAATTGCTCTTTGTTTAACGATTACTTTAAAGAAAATCACCATATCAATAGGACAAGGAGAGCACGGAGACATCTTGGAAACAACAGGATGACTACTGACTGGCACCAGATAACAAATAAATTAATAAATAAATAGCAAATGTAAACCTTCTGATAAGATTGTGAACCTGGAGTACCCAGCCATGGGGAAACGGGAGGGGGGAGGCAAGGGGGAGAAAACCGGGTATAAAGGCTGTCATGATGTGTCCATAGGCGTGCTCCTGCTTGCAGGACACCCACCATTGCAATTGCGAATAAATTCTGCTTTTATCAGAGTTACTGTCCTGACAAAAATTACTTGGATATTTCCATCAAGTGCAAGTTCAGCGTATCACACCCGGTAATCCCCCTTTGCTGACTTCAAGTGGCATTGGTGAGCTGGTAACTGTGCTATGCCTCCCATCTTCTGCTGAGATGGAAGAAATTGAGACACTCAACCAAGATGGAAGGGATGGAGAAGTGATGAATTTGGCTGAGTTCTTCAAGGAGTCACCAGGAATTGAAGCAAAGTGCAAGAGCACTGAGCATGCCCAGAGCTAATCAAAGCCAAGGGAAATGGACACAAAATAGGACAATGTCCCTTCTCTCCTAACCTCTCAGGTCATTCACAAGGTCCTTGGGCAGGGGAACAAACAAATAGAAAAAAAAAACAAAAGTCTAGAAAAATCCTTCAGAGACAGATTTCCAGGTATGCCTTGCTAAAGCAAAGAGAAATCCAAATTAAAAAACATTGTTTACTGTAGAAAAGGGTCTTTGTGCCTTTCCTGGAGCTTGTGGGCAGACACTGCACAGGGGAATGTTTGCCCCAATCCTTTTCTATCTCAGGTCCCTTGCTTTTGATGGTCGGGGTTGTTTCTGAAAGGCAAATTTAGCGATCTTCGTGTGTTCCACTCCACAGCAATAACCCCCCAGGGATGCTCCCACTGAAGGGACCATGTTGAGTCCCGTAAACGCTGTGACAGTCAGTCATGCCAACACATGCTTCGGGAGCCCTTAATCTATGGGTTATTCACACTGTAGACCCTCACATCCCTTTAGGAGCCATTCCAGCCCATCATGTCATTGGGTGCATAGGGAACCCTTAATCCATGGATCAACAGGCTAGACCTTACATTTGTGTCACTCTCTAATTAGGCAGCTCTTATTACCCAACCTATACAGCAGTCATGCTGGCTAAAGAGCCTTAAGATGATTTCTTTAATTTATTAGTGAGTTGCCCACCCAACTGCTTTAATGGCTCCTTGATCTCAGCAAAATAAGTCAACCTTGAGTAAAAATCCATATCCATGACTTTTGTTCACAGCAGTGGGATAGAGTCTGGAATTTCCCAATGTTTCCAACCAGGGCTTTGGTTCAATCCCATTTAGTGGTGTGCAATGCATTAATGGGAGTGTTCTGCTCTATATCCCATGGGTATTCCATATCCAGGCATTCCATGGGGACCCAAGCAAGAATTTCCAGTGCCTTCACGGCAAAAATCCCTTTGTGAAATCAGGACAGAAATGAGATGGGGTTGGATGGTTGGAAGAAGAGAGGTGCTCCCTGAGGATATCCCTGATGGTTTCCAGCCCAGTGTGGTGGCACCTTGAGCTACCCTTCTTCTAAGGGAGTGTCCAGCTGGAACCTGACCCTGACCCTTGGGGCTTAATGCAAGGCATAAAAGTAAGAAAACAAACCCTATAAGGCACACTGATGGGACAGAGGGGACAGCAATGAAAGAACACAAGTGAAACTGCTGGGTTCATGGAATCCACCAACCCACAAATCTGATTCACAAACATCCTATTAGTCATTGCTACTGCCTAATTACAGTGATTAATCAATTTAAAAATTACCCGAGAAGAATCCTTTGTGCCCATTTTCTTTCCAAGCCACTGGGCTGAGCCTGATGCAGCACAAGGGGAAAAAAATCCCCATGCACACCCCAGAAGCGCCTGTCTGCCGTCTGCAATGGTTAGAGTGGAGCCAGCTGACTCCAGCTTCCTCTGCAACAGGTTTGGGGCTTCATCAGCCATGCAAATTATAGAGTAGTGCACTGTCTGAAAGCCAAATTTCGACTCAGCTCAGAGAAGGCCTTAGAAGCCTTAGAGGAAGGGTGGAGATGGAGAAGGCAGCCAAATCCATTCATAATATTTACAGTAAATGGGCCTCTTTACTGTTATTTAGTATACAGTCAGTCTAATTATTTTTGAAGTTTTAATTTAAAGAACCTTCTTTATCTGCCTTTCCTGCTACACCCCTCAAAGGTGTGGGAAACTGTTCTTTTTTCTCAAAGCAGCAGAATGGGAATTCCTCCTCCTCCTGTGCCATGCTGCACCCTGCTCGGATGGAGTGGGAAGGAAAAGGGGAGTGGGGATAGGGATACCCCTCTGGGATGGTAGGTGGTTTTCAAGGGGGTTTAAGCCAACCTCCTCACAAGACCCCATTTATACCATGTGTGTCCCCACTGCATCCCAAAGACTCTGGGATGCTCCAGCTGGGCATTTCATATGAGCCAGTATGATCTCATTTTAATGTCATTCTGGGAGATTTCAGCAAGCCCCAATGATCACAGAATCACTGAGGTTGGAAAAGACCCCCAAGATCTCCAAGCCCAACCCCAATCCATCCCCACTATGCCCACTGACCACATCCCTAAGTGCCATATCTCCACATTTCTTAAACACCAACCATTGGGGGGTGGTGCTGGCCCCAGATCCTGTCAGTGAGCCAACATCTCCCTGCCTGGATCCAGCAGAGAATACCCCTTCTGCACCTCAACCCAACCCAGAGACCTTCAGAGAAAGGAGAAACCAGCAGACAAAGAGCTCCTGGCTTCCAACTAGGCAAATCAGCCCTGAGCTTGTCAAAACTCCCACCCTGATGACAGCACCTTGCCTGTCACCCTTCCAGCACAGCCATAAATCGTGGCCATTGAAGCCGTAGCAGGTCATGGTCCTCCCAAATGCAGCCCCCAGCCCTCCCAGATCACAGAATCATTAAGGAGGAAAAGACCATTAAGATCACCCAGTCCAACCCCAACCCATTACCATCAATCCAACCCTGAAGCACAAACTGGGGAATTTGGTTCCAGAAATGTGCTGGAGCATGAAGATGTGAGGGCTCCCCAAGTGTCATCCCCCTTCTGACAACACAGAATCATGTGGGTTGCACTCTAGAAGGGTTGTAAAGGCCTTTCTAAACCCAGTGGGGCACTATTTCCACATATATACCCAACACTCAGATTTGTGCTGGGATCTGATCTTGAGTGCATTCTACACACACACACAGCATCCCATTGCAATCATGAAAAAAAACCCTCCCTGCATCATGCTGACCTGCAGTTCTCTCCAAAGTTATAGCAAGAGTGAAAACAAGTGTTTCCCTAAAAACAATAATAATTTTTTTTTATAAGCCCACCACCCACCCTGCTCCACATTCCTTCCTAGAGGGCAGGGAAAGGCTTCTGCAAAACATGGAAATGTGAAACAAAAGTCCTTTTCACACTGCTGTGCCCCTGCTGGCCCCACTGCTGGCCCCACTGCGTAACCACTATGATAACAGTAGAGCGGGGTTGGCACTTGGAGCATTTACTGCATTCCTGACAATACATTCCACTCCTGGATCTGCTGTGGAGCAGCCCTCTCCTCCTTCATTCCTACCAGCTGGCTTTACAGCCTCATTGCTGCCGTGGGGCCAGGGCCCTGGAAGGGGGGAAAAGCACCCTGCACCAGACTGGAGACAGTATGCAGACAGAGCAAGTTAATGATTACTGCTGTCTGCCTCAGTAATCTAATCACAAATGCTCCTAGGAGCATGTGGGAAAGCCCTGGTGCTCAGTGGGGCTGGGGCACGGAGACAGATGGACAGACAGATGGACAGACAGACGAACCAGCCCAGAACCCCCAAATTGGCCAACCAAGAGCCCAAGGGCCAATGAAGGATTCTAGGATGGAGTTGACAAAGCAAGAGCTGCCTGGCCATGCAGCCCTCCCCACACCTCTCATTTTGTTCAGGATTAATAATGCAGAGCAATTAGAAACAGTATTATGTTCATTGAGTAATTAACCCTTCCAGTGCTGTGGCGGAGCTGGCACCTCCATTCTGCGAGAGCTGGGGCCAGTGGCTTGTCCCAAGCCATAGAGCAGACAGGAATGAAAAACCCCAAAAGTTGCTTGCTCCCAGGTAAAGAACCCCAACAGCTGCTTGCTCTGTGCTGGAGGTGTCTTTGCCTAGCAGCATGGTGGCACCAAGGCCACCTGTCCCCACATCCCAGCTCTACTCCCACGCACCGTGCCAACTCCCCAGCCTGTCCCACAAACTGCAGGCAACGGCAGTGACACCACATTTTCTACTCTGGCTCTTATGGGGCTGTGACAAAGTGCAGCAAACCCACAGGACTCTGGGCATGAAGATTTATGGGTTTGTTCCTTCTCGTGAGCTCCAGCATCTCAGCTTGGCTTCCAAAAAAAATGAATCCATCGCTTCAAACACAGTGATGCAACCTCAGCTCCCCACTCCTTTTTCAAATAAAACTGCCGCTATCCAATTCCTGCTTGAAGGATGGCTTCATGGGTTTATCCACTTGCTCTGTTCCAAAAAATTGAGGGCGCAGCAACCCTATAGGGCTTCCATATGGAGCAGCACATCCTGGGAATTTGTAGCACACCATGGCAGTGCCATTGGTTCCACCACTGTGAGTCAACCATGTGTGAGCCAACTCCTTCAGTTGTAAAAGAAAAGGGTGTTTGGACTTCCCCCACCTCCCTGAAATCTGCATTCTCAGCCTTAAAAATGAGATTTGGGAGGTTTGGGATGGAGGGGATGGGATATGGGGTGGCTCTGTCCCATGGAGCCATGTGGCTGCAAGGCACACCGCCATGAGCAGTGTACTCGCTGAATCAGCATTGGCATCCCTAGAAACAAAATCTACGCAGAAAGAAAATTACTATACATCGACTTTGGCTGCCTTATTGTGTACACAACTATGGATGTACTTGCAACAATGCTCCAATGGCTCAACAGACAGAGTGATTCATTTCAGGCAGAAATCTGTCTTCCCACCTGCCCAGCAAAAAGGGAAAATCATGAGGGGCTGTGCTTCACTCTAAAACGTCACTAAAAGTCATAGAGTCACAGAATCATGAAGGTTGGAAAAGACCTCCAAGATCCCCAAGCCCACCTCCACCCCCACCACACCTACTGACCATGCCCCCAAGTGCCACATCTCCATGGTTATCAAACACCTCCCGAAATAGGGACTTTCAAGAAAATGGTTGATGTGGCCTGTGCTGGATGCCCCACTCCATCCCCAAGGTGGTTATGGGTACTCATGAGCTGGGAGAGTGATGGAACATTAGGGTTGTGAAAGCATAAGAAGAGACTGAGGAGAAAATGGGGGAAAATGGACAGTGAGGTTCAGAAATGGGGAGAGGAGATGAATGAGAAAAGGGAAAAATGGGCAAGAAACAAGCTGTTAACTGCCAACCATCCCCAGGTTCACTCCAACATCCTCCAACACCATGGTCACAACTTGGGGACCTGGAACCATGATGGATTCAACGCAGTGAGGTTAGAAAGGTAGAAAAGGGCTGAGCCAGCTCTTACCGAGCTTCTCCCTCTCTATTTTTTTTATTTTTTGCAAGTTAAAACCAAGATAATGTCACTGGGTGGGGACCAGTCTGGAGAGCTGAGCAGCCAAACCAAAATGCACCTCCATGCCAAGTGCTTCCCAGCCTCACCATTTCGAGAAGGAAGCTGAGAGAAGCCATGAAACGATCCCTCAGTGCACTGAGATGTGTGGCCAGGTGGAGCGTTCAGGCAGAGGTGACCCCACTAGTAAAATATTTTTCAGTGGAATGAAAATAAAACAGAGCACTCAGGCTGCAAGCTGGGCTCTGTAGGGCTGCATCCCTACTCTGCTTCTCCTTTCTCCTCCTCCTTGGCACTTCCTTCCTCTCTCTAGTAACACTGTTTTCTCACATTTCTTTTTTTTTTTCCCCCTTTCTTGGCTCTTGTCACCTAAAGCCTAATGTAATTTTGTGTCCTGTCCCAATGTTTCATGTTCATTAACAGGGTTAAAGTTATCATTATGCATTTCAACAGAGACTCAAAAAGAGGTGAAAATAGCAAAAAGCAATGGAAGAGAACATTGGATCAGATCACAGAATCATAGAATGTCCTGGGTTGAAAAGGACCACGATGATCATCTAGTTTCAACCCCCCTCCTATGTGCAGGGTCTTCAACCACTGGACCAGGCTGCCCAGAGCCACATCCAGCCTGGCCTTGAATGCCTCCAGGGATGGGGCATCCAGAACATCTTTGGGCAACCTGTTCCAGTGTGTCACCACCCTCTGTGTGAAAAACTTCCTCCTAATATCTAAATTAAACATCCCATGTCTCAGTTTAAAACCATTCCCCCTTGTCCTATCACTATTCACCCTCGTAAACAGCCATTCCCGCTCCTATTTATAAGCTCCCTTCAAGTACTGGAAGGCCACAATGAGGTCTTCCCAGAGCCTTCCCTTCTCCAAGCTGAATAAGCCCAGTTCCCTCAACCTTTACTCATAGCAGAGGTGTTCCAGCCCTCCAATCATCTCAGTGCCCTTCTCTGCACCTGTTCCAAGAGCTCTCAAGATCTTCCCCCAGCTTGTATAAATACCTGGGATTGCCCCGATCAAAGTGCAGCACCCTGCACTTCACCTTCTTGAACCTCATTAGGTTTTCATGGGACCACTTCTCCAGCCTGTCCAGGTCCCTCTGGATGGCTTCCCTTCCTTCCAATATATTGACTGCACCGCTCAGCTTGGTGTCATCCGCAAACTTGCTGAGGGTGCTCTCGATGCCATTGTCTGTCACTGATGAAGATGTTGAAGAGCACTGGTCCCAAGACCAACCCCAGAGGGACACCGCTTGTGACTGGCCTCCACCCTGACACAGAGCCATTGATCACAACCCTTTGGCTGCATCCAGCCAGCTAATTCCTAATCCATCGAACAGTCCATCCTTCAAATCCATACCTCTCCAATTTAGAGAGAAGGATGTGGTGAGGGACCATGTGAAAGGCTTTGCAGAAGTCCACGTAGATGACATCCACCGCCCTTCCCCCATCCACTGAAAACGTCACTCCATCATAGAAGGCCACCAGATTGGTCAGGCACGATTTGCCCTTGCTGAAGCCATGCTGGCTGTCTCGAATCACCTCTTGATCTTGTATGTGCCTTAACACAGCTTCTAGGAGGATCTGCACCATGATCTTCCCAGGCAGAGGTGAAGCTCACTGGCCTGTAGTTCCCCAGGTCTTCCTTTCTCCCTTTCTTAAAAATGGGAGTAATGTTTCCCTTTTTCCAGTCACCAGGGACTTCACTGGACAGCCATGATTTTTCAAAAAGCGGCTCGGCAACCACATCAGCCATCTCTCTCAGAACCCTAAGATGGGTATCATCCGGCCCCATGGACTTAATACACGTTCAATTTCATGAAGAGGATTCAGACTTGTTCCACCGTTACAGTGGGACAGAAACCACTCCCCACACCCTCACCTAGAGGCTCAGGGTCCTGGCAGACACAGGAAGCCTGATCACCTGTGAAGACTGAGGCAAAGCACTCACTGAGTACCACAGCTTTTTCTGTCTGAGGAAGCCAGCTCCCCATTACGTTTCATCAGAGGGGGAACACTCTCCTTGACCTGTCTCCTGCCTATGTACCTGTAGAACCCCTTCTTGTTATCTTTCACATCCCTCGCCAAGTTCAGCTCCATCTGCGCCTTGGCTTGCCTAATCCTATCTCTACACACACGGATAACAGCCCTGTGTTCCTCCCAGGATACACTACACTGCTTCTACTTCCTGTACATTTCCCTCTTTTTCCTCAGTTTAAGCTGCAGGTCCTTGCACAGCCACGATGGGTCGATGGGTCGCCTGCCTCCCCTGCTCAACTTCTTTTGTTGGGGGATGGAGAGTTGTTGTGCTCTCAGAAGGGTGTCCTTAAAGAGCTGCCAGCTTTCTGTGCCCATGCCCTTAGGTACAGTTTCCCAGGGGACACCACTCAGCAGTTCCTTGAGCAGTCGGAATTTTGCTCTCCTAAAGCACAAGGTCCTAGCTCTGCTTTTTGCCAGGCCCACATTCTTCAAGATCACAAACTTCACCAAAGCATGGTCACTATAGCCCAGGCTGCCTCCAATCTTAACCTCTCTAACGCTCTCCTCTGCATTTGTGAGCACCAGGTCCAGTAAGTCTTCACCTCAGGTTGGTCCATCTATATAGAAGTTCCGCACAAATGTGTGAAGGAACTTCTTTACAGTGAGGGTGACGGAGCACTGGAACAGGCTGCCCAGGGAGGTGGTGGAGTCTCCTTCTCTGGAGATGTTCAAGACCTGCCTGGATGCCTACCTGTGCAACCTGGTGTAGGGAACCTGCTTTGGCAGGGGGGTTGGACTCGATGATCTCTGGAGGTCCCTTCCAACCCCTATAATTCTGTGATTCTGTGATTACCTGGACCAGAAAGTTGTCCTCGACAGACTCCAGGAATCTCCTGGATTGTCTGCCACCCACCATGCGGCTATCCCAGTAGATTTCCAGGTGGTTGAAATCCCCCATCAGGACAAGAGCCCATGAATGTGACACCTTTGCAGCTGAAGCAAGAAGACCTTGTCAACAGCCTCCCCCTGATCAGGTGGCATGTAGCAGACACCAACCTCTAGATGCCCTTTACTGGACTGATCCTTGATTTTTACCCATAAGCTCTCAACCTGATCATGGCTGTTCCTCAGACACAGCTCTTCGCAATCTATCCACTTCCTAACATAGAGGGCAACTCCCCCACCCCTCCTACCCTGTCCCTTCTGAAAAGCCTGTAGTCCTCAATCAGGGTATTCCAATTGTGGCATTCATCCCACCATGTTTCCATAATAGCAATTAGGTCATACTTTCACAACTGCACCACAGTTTCTAGCTCCTCCTGTTTGTTTCCCATGCTGCACACATTGGTATAGAGGCAGTTCAGCTTAGCTATTGGCCTCGTTGCCTTCTCGGAGGAGCCCTCCCTAGTACCTCCAGGACAAGCCTGGGGTTTTCCCTTACCACCTCCCAAGGTGACAGCGTTCCCACACACTTCTCTGTCACCCAATACACCCCCTTCCCCCATCATATGTAGTTTAAAGCCTTGTTAACCAGCCCAGCCAGCTTGCTCCCAAGAATATTTGTGGCCCTTCTAGTCAGTCGGCTCCCGTCTGCTGTCAGCATTCCCCCTTTCTCAAGGCTGCGTCCCAAACCATAGTACCCAAAGCCCTGAGCGCAACACCATTTGCAAAGCCATTCATCCATCATGTCTACCCTCCTTCTTTTGTCTGGATCTCAGTCACCAACTGAGAGGACAGAGGAGAACACTACTTGTGCTCCTGATCCCTTCAGCAGTCTTCCCAGAACCCTGAAATCCCTTTTGATCACCCGAGAACTTCTTCTGCCTACCTCTTCATTTCCAATGTGGAAAACCAGTAATGGATAATAATCAGAGGGCTTAACCAGGCGAGCGATGTTCCTAGCAACATCTCTCACCCGGGCACCAGGCAGGCAACACACCTCCCTGTGGGACAGGTCATACCAGCATATCAGGCCCTCGGTTTCCCTCAGAAGGGAGTCCCCTATGACAGCCCTTCTTATTTTCCTGACTGACTTTGTAGCAAAACGGGGACCAATCTGATTAGCCTTGGGCAACCTCTCCTGCATGGATGGACTTTCACCGACATCCACATCCCCCAGCCTGTCCAGCTCCAGAACCTCAAACCTGTTATGTAAGGGCACCTGGGAAGGTGGGACAGGCTGAGGGGCAGTCTGCTCGTTGCCCCGAACAGGGACTTGTTTCCATCCCTCGCTGTTTTGAGGTCGCCCCTTCCCACCTCACTGAGACAGCAGATGATCCCTGTCATGGTTTTGTGATTTTTGGCTTTCAGTATTCCACATCATAACATCATGTGGGGCACTGGGACTTTAACTGTCAATGCTCAAGTCCTGTGTACCTGCCCTGAAGAGAAGAAGAACTACATTTCCCAGGGGACCTTGCGGTCAGGGAGAGGAGGTTTAACTCCTGGCAAGGTCACCTGATTGCTCTTTCTCGCCTGCCCTTCATCGTGGGCGCTGCTCCCGTCTCCCTGCTGCTCCATTCCTTTGGCCAAAGAATGTAAGCCACAGTTTGCTTTCACCTGGAGGGGCGTTCAGTATACCTGGAAAAGTTTGCCCCAGGGGTGGAAACACAGCCCAACCATTTGCCATGGGCTGATCCAAGCCGCACTGGAACAGGGAGGTGCTCCTGAGCACTTACAGCACCTTGATGACATCATTGTGTGGGGCAACACAGCAAGGGAAGTTTTTGAGAAAGGAGAGCAAATAATCCAGATCCTTCTCCATGCTGGTTTTGCTATTAAGCGAAGCAAAGTGAAAGGACCTGCCCAGGAAATTCAATTCCTAGGTATAAAGTGGCAAGATGGCCGTCGTCACATCCCGACAGATGTGATCGACAAAATCACTGCCATGTCTCCGCCCACTAACAAGGAAGAGACACAATTGTTTCTGGGCGTAGTGGGTTTTTGGAAAATGCATGTTCCAAACTATAGCCTCATTGTAAGCCCACTTTATCAGGTGACACGGAAGAAGAATGATTTTGTGTGGGGTCCTGAGCAGCAGCAGGCTTTTGAGCAGATTAAACATGAGATAGCCCGTGCTGTGGCCCTGGGGCCAGTACGGACGGGACAGGATGTGAAGAACATCCTCTATACTGCTGCTGGAGAGAAAGGTCCCACTTGGAGTTTGTGGCAAAGAGCCTCAGGAGAGACCTGAGGCCGACCCCTGGGATTCTGGAGTCGGTCGTACAGAGGGTCTGAAGAGTGCTACACTCCAACTGAGAAGGAGATCTTAGCTGCATATGAGGGGGTTCGGGCTGCTTCCGAAGTAGTCGGTACTGACACACAGCTCCTTCTGGCACCTCGACTGCCAGTGCTGAACTGGATGTTCAAGAGAAAGGTTCCCTCCACCCATCATGCTACTGATGCCACTTGGAGTAAGTGGATTGCACTGATTACGCAGCAAGCGCGGATGGGGAACCTCAGCCGTCCAGGAATCCTGGAGGTGATCATGGACTGGCCTGAAGGTAAAAAGTTTGGAACACCACCAGGAGAAGAAGCATCGCGTGCTAAAGAAGCCCCACCATACAATGAACTACCAGAGAATGAAAAGAAATATGCCCTGTTCACAGATGGATCGTGTTGTATTGTGGGAAAGCATCGCAGATGGAACGCTGCTGTGTGGAGCCCCACACGACAAGTTGCAGAGGCCACTGAAAGGAAAGGAGAATCAAGCCAATTTGCAGAGGTAAAGGCTGTCCAACTGGCCTTAGATGTTGCTGAACGGGAGAGGTGGCCAATGCTCTATCTTTACACTAACTCATGGATGGTAGCAAATGCCTTATGGGGGTGGTTACAGCAGTGGGAGCAAAATAACTGGCAAAGAAGGGGTAAACCTATTTGGGCTGCTGAACTGTGGAAAGACATTGCTGCCCGAATAAAGACTATAGTTGTAAAGGTGCGCCATGTAGATGCTCATGTGCCCAAGAGTCGGGCTACTGAAGAACAGCAAAATAACCATCAGGTAGATCGAGCTGCCAAAATCAAGGTGGCTCAAATAGACTTGCACTGGCAACAGAAGAGTGAATTATTTCTGTCTCGGTGGGCCCATGAGACCTCCGGTCATCAAGGAAGTGGTGCAACATACAAATGGGCTAGAGACTGAGGGGTGGACATAACTATGGATGCCACTGCACAGGTTATCCCGGATTGTGACACATGCGCCACAATTAAACAAGCCAAGAGGATGAAACCTCTCTGGGAGGAATGGCGATGGCAAAAGTATAAATATGGGGAGGCATGGCAGGTTGATTATATCACATTGCCACGATCTCACAATGGTAAGCATTATGTGCTCACCATGGTGGAGGCAACCACCGGGTGGCTTGAAACATTTGCAGTACCCCATGCTACCGCCCGAAACACCATATTAGGGCTTGAGAAACAAGTCCTGTGGCGACATGGCACTCCAGAAAGAATTGAGTCAGATAATGGGACTCATTTCAAAAATTCTCTTGTAAATACTTCAGCCAAAGATCATGGCATTGAGTGGATTTATCATATCCCCTATCATGCACCAGCCTCTGGTAAAATTGAACGCTACAATGGGTTGCTAAAAACCATGTTGAAAGCAATGGATGTCGGAACATTTAAGCATTGGGAGAAGCATTTGGCAGAAGCCACCTGGTTAGTCAATACTAGAGGATCAATCAATCGCGATGGTCCTGCTAGCTCCCTATATACTGTCAAGCGAGATAAGGTTCCTGTAGTACATGTAAAGAACATGCTGGGAAAAGCGGTTTGGGTCTTTCCATCTGCTGGAAAGGGCAAACCTCTTCGCGGAACTGTTTTTGCCCAGGGGCCTGGGTCCACTTGGTGGGTGATGCAGAGAAACGGGGACGTTCAGTGGGTACCACAAGGGAATTTGATGCTGGGGGAGTGCAGCCAGTAATTCCATGTAAATATACAGATTTTTGTGTGTGCGTGTGTTTAATGTTTGGTAATTACTGTTTGTATATATATATATATTAAGCATGATGTAGTGATGTAGAATAATGGGTGGAATGTCATGGTTTTGTGATTTTTGGCTTTCGGTATTCCACGTCATAACATCATGTGGGGCACTGGGACTTTAACTGTCAATGCTCAAGTCCTGGGTACCTGCCCTGAAGAGAAGAAGAACTACATTTCCCAGGGGACCTTGCGGTCAGGGAAAGGAGGTTTAACTCCTGGCAAGGTCACCTGATTGCTCTTTCTCGCCTGCCCTTCGTCGTGGGCGCTGCTCCTATCTCCCTGCTGCTCAACTGCACTGTGCATCTCACCTCAGCTTTGTGGTGAGGCCTATCCACCTTTCGGACATTCTCTCTCTCATTATATTTGATTTATTAGCTTCAATTCTGATTATATTGTATTATAGTGTGTTATCTTGCATTCCGATAATATACTTAGTAAATTAGTTTGTTTCTCCTCAGATCGTTGCCGCTGTTTTAATTATTTTGGGGTCCACTGTTTCCTTTTTTTTCCGGAGGCGCGGATCTGCGGATCCCTCCTCCCCGCTCGTCACGGAACCGGGCTGAACCAGCCCGTAAACCGTTGACAATCCCCCACTGCTTGATGAGCATCTGCCCCGCCCCCTTCCTGTAGGGATGGCAGGGTGCAACTCCACCAATGAATCCCCTTCCCACAATCCCGGATGCTCCTCAGCCTTCCTCCTTTATCTCTACCACCAGGTGGACCAGATCATCCACCTGCTCACACCGCACACAGGTGGTATCCCTGCTGCCCTGCTGTAGCAGTGACAGGGCCAGGCATTCTCTGCAGCCTGAGACCTGAACTGCAGCATGGACATTCATGCTTTCTGTTTGGGTCTCCACGTTCCTTTTAGCAGCAGCTCGCTGCCATGTGGTGACCATGGTTGCGCCTGGGTGTGTCCAGACAGCAAAGACCTGTTAAGTGACCTGTTAAGTGCAAAGTCCTAAGCCCCCTCCTATATGGCAAGGTGCCTGCTCACTGATTCGCTTGGGATTTGACCTGAAAATCACGCTCTACACAGCGAGGTAACAACCCACCTCCCCGTGTAGTCTCACGAATAGGTGGCTTACCTAAGTGATTCACACACCCTAACTCCTCCTCTCCATCCCTGCTCTCCAAGGCTTTTTCTAGGCAGAGGGCGTGGATGCAGAGCCGTTGCCCTGGCAACGCCCACTTCATGTCAGCCGATCTCGTGAGAGCTGCCGACCTGCTCTGTTGCCTCAGGGATCCCTGGATGAAGGAACCGACTGAACCCCCCCTGTACCTTGTGATCAGTCGCTGCGGTTCTGGCTGGGACAGCTCTGAAGCAGCTAACCTCGGTGATCAAGATCAGATCACCTTTCCTGTGCCACCCTATTCCTAAGAAGCAGCCAGCGGCTGTTGAAGGACAAACCAATGAGATTTCGACAAGAAGGCTGTACATGCTGTGTTTTTTTATTTGCATGCCAGTGCTAAAACAGAGACCGTGCCTCAGCGGTTAATAATATCCCAGTGCTGAAAATAAACTGGGAAGGAAGTTCTTTTGTGACAGTGGGCAGGCAGCCAGGCTGCAGTGTGGGCCATTCAATCTGCTGGGGGCTGGCACTGCACAGGGCCTGGCTTCCAATGTCTGCCTCAGGCCAAAGGGAGGGTTTGGGGACCCCAGTGCATCCTTATATTTGTCATGCATACTCCACCACCATGACTGCAGTGCTGGAATTTGGAAATGGCATCCCAGTTACCCATGGCAGGTTAATGTCACTGTTCCCATAGTTTAACTGATACCTGCACACAGACAGCGGGGATGAAATGGCTCCGGCCCTGTACAAGTGTTTGTGTCCTGTCTCAGTTTCAATGTCCCCAATGACTGAGGTTCCACCACTCACTGAGACATTTTACTTTCCAGTCAGAGCAGTTTCAGTTGCTTGCCAGTACAGATACACACCCTTTCTCAGCTCTACGCTTCCAAATCCACCTTTCTACCCTCCTTCCCCTAAAAAGCTCCAGATTGCAGGAGAAAACTCAACGGCCCCAAAGCCACATAGAATCACAGAATCATGTTTGGTTGGGAAAATCCCAAAATGGACTGCAGCTGGGAAGCGGGATGTTGCAATGTGATGCCATCTTTTGGGTTTTAATCCATCCTGGGAGAACATCTCAGAGAGCATCCTAATCATAGAATCATTGAGGTTGGCAAAGACCTCTCTAAGACCATCAAGTCCAACCATTCATTGACCCACCTCCACCATGCTTACTATGTCCCCAACACCCCACTGATCCAGAGCATTTCAAAGCCACCACTCAATGAGTGCTGATCTCCCTTAGGCTCCCACAGGTTGAGTGCCCCATAAAACCCCTCCAGAGCAGTTGGGGCCAGGCCAGCATGCCACAGTCAGCTGATGCTGAGCAGCCCAAGGCTCCTTGCCTGGCAGGCAGCCTGCTGCACATCCGCTTCAGCGCTGCTATCCTGCATTAACCACTGACAACCTCCACCCTGCAGTACACATATAAACAAACAAACAAACAAATAAATAAATAAATAAAAGGACGACGTAGCCTCACAAATAAACCAAGAATAAGTGACCTAAAAAGAAAATTAAAAAAATATATAATCCCAAGCAATTATCATAGAATCATAGAATCGTAAGGTTGGAAACGACCTGCAAGATCATCTGGTCCAACCATCCTCCCATTATAATTGCTACCACAAGCACGAAACCATATCTCCCAGCTCCTCACCCAGACGCCTCTTGAACACTGCCAGGGATGGCGACTCCACCACCTCCCTGGGCAGACATTCCAGTACCTGACCACTCTCTGAGAGAAAGTTTTTCCTGATGTCTAATCTAAATCTCCCCTGGCACAACTTGTGGCCGTTTATTCGGGTCTTGTTTGTTGCCTGGGAGAAGAAGCCAAACCCTT
This sequence comes from Lagopus muta, assembly GCF_023343835.1. Classification (NCBI taxonomy): domain Eukaryota; kingdom Metazoa; phylum Chordata; class Aves; order Galliformes; family Phasianidae; genus Lagopus; species Lagopus muta. The sequence continues at coordinate 4,977,075 of NC_064471.1, forward strand.
CCTCATCACAACCTCCTTTCAGGAAGTTGTAGAGTGCAATGAGGTCTCCCCCGCACCTCCTCTTCTCCAGACTAAACAATCCCAGCTCCCTCAGCTGTTCCTCATAAGACTTGCGCTCCAGACCCCTCACCAGTTTTGTTACCCTTCTCTGGACACGTTCCAGGGCCTCAATGTCTTTTTGGTAGCGAGGGGCCCCAAACTGAACACAGTACTTGAGGTGCAGTCTCACCAGTGCTGAGTACAGAGGGATGATTACCTCCTTGCTCCTGCTGGCCACACTATTTCTAATGCAGGCCAGGATGGCGTTGGTCCTCTTGGCCACCTGGGCACACTGCCGGCTCACGTTCAGCCGAGCATCAACCAACACCCCCAGGTCCCTTTCCTCTTCAATTGTTTATCCCTGGGACAAATATACAACCCAAACTGCACAGGAAGATGTCTCAATTTCAGATTATAATAGGATGCCCATTTGCAAATAAAGGCATTTCACTGGAGGTTATAAACCCTGCACTAGGGGAGGTGGAAGAGGAACCAGAGCCACACGGGACTGCTGGCGGATAGCTGTGGATCTGGGCAAGTTGCTGGTCCCTGATAGCAGATACCACCAGGGATCAGAGGCATAGTGCAACATTCCAGGCCTTCCCATCATCCCATAATGAAATGTCACTCAGCTGTGTGACGTCAGGACAAAGCAGATCTGAAGGAAATGTCCATCAGACCACGTGAAGTCTGTTCCCTACCTCCAACCTCCACAGGTCCTTCCCCATCTCCTCCAACATCCCATGGAGAGCTCATCCCTGTGCTGGGACCACCCCATTGGGTTTTCATCTGCTCAGGGAATTGTGTCCACTGCATCTCCCAGAGCCACTGTTTGGAAGCAGAGTCCTAACCAAACCCATTTACTGGGAGCAAGTTTCAAATCCAGGAAAAGCCAACTTCCGTCTCCTATTTGCAGGAATTATTTTTATCTCCAGAGGGATATTTTTACTTCATGTCAGGGAGACAAAGAGATGGGAGCACCCAGAATGGCTTTGGGTTGGAAGGGATCCTAAAGACCATCTAGAACAATCATCCTGGTGGGCAACGCAAGAACCACCCATTGTCATGGTTCCATGTTTTTTGTTTTTGTTTTTTCTGTTTTTGGGTTTCAGTATTCCACATCAAAACATCATGTAGTGTACGGGGCATTAAAGTGTCACTGCCCCAATCCCAGGTACCTATCCCTGTACATTACAGAAGTCACGGGATCTGGCCCTTCCGGGTGGGGGGGGCGCTCTCTTGCTGCCTTGCAGTGGGTGCTGGAGGGTGCTTTCCTAGCCGTTCCAAGCTTTTCAGGTTTGACTCGGTCGCGGGAACTCTCTCTCTCACCTTGTCTGATTTATTCATCTCAATTTCAATTAAATTGTATATATTGTGTTATTTTGTATTCCGATATTATAGTAAAATAAGTTTTCCTCCATAGATTGTTGCCGCTGTTCTTTTCCTCCCTTCCTTCCTTCCCATTTTTGTGGGACTGGGGTGGGGGGGGGGAGGGCAGAGGCCTGTCGCCCCTGTCACGGACATAGATTGATCTGGTCAAATCCGTGACAGATTTTTGGCGCCCAACGTGGGGTGACTGCTTTTTAGCTTTTTGAACGAATCTCTTTTTCTCTCTACTCTTAGAGAGCTTCGTTAGGGAGCATTATCAGTAGTTCAGGTTTCTGTGCTGGAAAACCTGACCTTGAAAGATTAGGCGTACTGCCAGTGTTCTGGGATATTTGTAAACTTTGAGCACTACTTTGTCTGGGTAGTGCCTTTTTTCTTTATGTTTTCCCTCCTCTTGTTAGCTTCAATTCATTAACCCTTTTTTAGCAAGCACCAGCGATGAACCCACTCGTTATCGTGGGGGTGCTGGGTAAAGGATTAAAAGCAATGGTGTTAGTCACAACCTACTGGCCAATAATCCATCTCACACTTGTGTGTTTTGGAATTGCATTCATATATAACTACCTGAGGACACCGTTGGAGACACCTATGTTTTACCTATTTGCAATGTGGTATGATTTGAATTTTGACATTTACATCCCAGAAGGAATGGCTAATTTCACAAACAACAACATCCCAAATGGAATAGCTAATTTTACAAACAACACGATGTTCAGACCAGTCTCCGGGTTTTCTTCTCAGTTTCTCAAACGTTTTTTGAATCCTGAATTAATAGTCATGTTGTTGTTGTTGTTTGTGTCATCAATTTTCCTGAATGTATTCCTATGCATTCGTATAAAGGGAAAGGAGTCTCTTCCAAAGCTAGAGAATGATGATTGGCAGGGGATATGGAGAGGTTTAGGAAAGGTTTTAGAAGCATGGGGACCCGCAGTGTCATGGGATTTTAAAGCACCCTCCAGCACCCACTGCAAGGCAGCAAGAGAGTGCCCCCCCCACCCGGAAGGGTCAGATCCCGTGACTGCTGTAATGCACAGGGATAGGTACCTGGGATTGGGGCACTGACACTTTAATACCCCTTACACTACATGATGTTTTGATGTGGAATACTGAAACCATAAAAAAAACAAAACAAAAACAAAAACATAGAAGCATGACAGCAGTGTCATGGGATTTCACTCTTGAACACCTGTGGGATCCTGAGAAACTAAGCCAGTATTTGAGTCAGGGACTATGCGGCTTACATAAATCTAAGGAGGTACAACTTACTTGGGGTTTGGCTTGTGCTTACCGTGCCCTATATAATACCATTCTGAAGAGAGAGAGTTTCCGAGCTGAGGTTCAAGCCAAAGGGGAAAATCCCCAAGTCAAATCTAATCACAGGAGACACCAGTAACAATACCGGTTGCTCCTGTGGAGTGCAAGAAATGGAAACGAGTGTCTTCACGTCTTGAATGAAAAAGAGAAGAGGAGGAGGAGGAGGTGGAGGAAGATCCAGGCGAGGGGCCCTCCTCAGAACCACCACCATCGCGAAAGGCAAAAGGGAAAACTAAGAGACATGCAGAAGAGAGTGATGAAGAGGAAGTCTCTATTACTACTTGCCGGCCTCTAAAGATGACTGAAATCCAAGGTTCAAGAAAGGAGTTCACACGGCGCCTGAATGAAAGTCTTGTTTCCTGGTTGGTTCGGTGTTGGGACAGTGGGGCCCATAGCTTGTCTCTGGATGGTAATGAAGCTCGCCAACTAGGTGCCATTGTCAGAGATCCAGCTATTGATAGAGGAATTAGTCGATGTTCGGATGAGGCTGCCTCCCTCTGGGAACGAGTGTTAATAGCCGTGAAGGAAAAGTATCCCTTCAAAAATGGCTTGAAGATTGTAATGAAAAAATGGGATACAGTTGAAAAGGGTATCCAGTATTTGAGGGAAATAGGCGTGGTGGAAATGTTGTATGACCATGACTTTGTTCCTAACCAACCACACCAAAACCGCGACCCTAAAAAGGTGAGGACAACGCCTGAGATATGGCAGAAAATTGTGACAACAGCACGGGACAAATATGCCTCTACACTAACGTCAGCGTGTGACAGATACCAAGAACAACAGAGAACACCCTTAATTTATGAATTAATTCTTACGCTCCAAAACTACGAACAATTGCTGTCCCCAATTCATGCTGCCGTTGCTGCAGTATCAAGAATGACGGAGCAAGTGTCTCAACTGATTAACCGTGACAAACCTGTAACAGTATCAGAGACGCTGGATGAAGATCAGGATAATCAAATGAGTCTAGCAAAGGAGGTGAAGGAGATGATGAAATTTTGGCAAGCCCACCTAACTAAAGACAATGAACCTTCCTTCTTACGTGCACGATCAAAAATCTCAGCTGTTAGAGGCAGACGCTCTCCGGCTCAAGTAAGGAATAATACACCGCGAATTACCTTATGGTATTACCTACGTGACCGTGGAGAATACATGGGGAAGTGGCACGGTCAACCTACTCCTGTACTACGAGCCTGGGTGAAAGAATTACAAGGCAGATCTACCACCAGTGCAGTTGCTCCAGTTACCACAGGTAATGAATAGAGGGGCCCTGCCCTCAGTCAGGGGGGGGAAAGGGATAATAGAGTATATTGGACTGTGTGGATTCGATGGCCTGGCACATCAGAACCACTGAAATATAAGGCCCTGGTGGACACTGGTGCACAGTGCACTCTGATGTCCTCGAGTCATGAAGGGACAGAATCAATCCATATTTCTGGAGTGACCGGGGGCTCTCAAGAATTGACTGTGTTGGAGGCTGAGATAAGCCTCACTGGTAAGGACTGGCAAAAACATCCTATTGTGACGGGCCCAGGGGCTCCATGTATACTAGGTATTGATTATCTCAGAAGGGGGCATTTCAAAGATCCTAAGGGGTATCGATGGGCCTTTGGAATAGCTGCTGTGGACACAGACAACATTAAGCAGCTGTCTGTTTTGCCTGGCCTTTCAGAAGATCCATCTGTTGTGGGGCTGCTGCAAGTAAAAGAGCAACACGTACCGATTGCTACAAAAATGGTGCACAGGCGTCAGTACCGCACCAACAGGGATTCTTTGTTCCCCATTCAGAAGTTAATTCGTCAACTAGAGAGCCAGGGAGTGATCAACAAAACTCACTCGCCTTTTAACAGCCCCATATGGCCAGTGCGTAAAGCCAGTGGAGAATGGAGGCTGACGGTGGACTACCGTGGCCTGAGTGAAGTCACACCCCCAGAGTGCTGCTGTGCCGGACATGTTAGAACTCCAGTATGAACTGGAGTCAAAAGCGGCCAAATGGTATGCCACCATTGACATTGCTAATGCCTTCTTTTCCATTCCTTTGGCCAAAGAATGTAAGCCACAGTTTGCTTTCACATGGAGGGGCATTCAGTATACCTGGAACCATATTATAGTAAAATAAGTTTTCCTCCATAGATTGTTGCCGCTGTTCTTTTCCTCCCTTCCTTCCTTCCCATTTTTGTGGGACTGGGGTGGGGGGGGGAGGGCAGAGGCCTGTCGCCCCTGTCACGGACATAGATTGATCTGGTCAAATCCGTGACACCCATAAAAATAAGGCGAAGAAAAAAACATAAATACACGGCCACCAGATCAGTCAGAGGCTTTCTAAATCCAGCTACAGGAGGCATTGCAATCACAAGCACTCGTCCTGCTGAAGGACTTCAACCACCCAGACATCTGCTGGAAAAGTAGCACAACAAGCTGTAGGCAATCCAGGAGGCTCCTGGAATGCATTGAGGATAACTTCCTGAGTCAAGTAATAGACAGCCCCACCAGGGGGGATGCAACAATAGATTGATTGCTCACCAATGTAAATGAACCGATCAATGACATCAGGATTGGAGGCTGCCTGGGCTGTAGTGACCATGCTATAGTTGAGTTCATGCTTTGGAGGGACATGAGACGGGTGAAGAGTAAAATTAGGAAGTTAAACTTTAGGTAAGCTAACTTCCAGCTCTTCAGTAATTTGATCAACAAAACACACTGGGAAACTGTACTCATGTGCAAGGGTGCAGAGCCGAGCAGGCAGATCTTTAAAGAGGTTTTATTCAGGGTGTGAGAGCTCTCCATCCCCAGGTGTAGCAAGTCAGGAAAGGACCTGAGTGGCTGAACCGGGAACTGCTGGTCAAACAGGAGAGCAAGAAGAAAATCAACAGGCAGTGGAAACAGGGGCATGTATCATGGGAAGAGCATAAGGAAGCCACTAGGCTGTGTAGGGATGGGGTCAGGAAAGCCAAGGCCCAGCTTGAAATGAACTTGGCTAGGGATGCCAAAAAGAAAAAGAAAGGCGTGCCTCAACCAGAAGAGAAAATTCAAGGAGGGCATACCCACACTTGTTAGTGACACAGGAAGCTGGTAACAACAGACAAGGAGAAGGCTGAGGTACTTAACAACTTTTTCACCTCCATCTTCCCTAATAACTGCTCACCACACAGCCCTCAAATGTTTGGTTTTATAGGAGGGGATTGGAGAAGCAATGTCCTTCCCACTTTAAGTGAAGATCAAGTTCGTGACCACCTGAGGAACGTAAAGATCTACAAGTCTATGGGTCCTGATAGGATGCATCCCAGAGTCCTGAGGGAATTGGCTGATGTGGTTGCCAAGCCACTCACTATGATATTTCAAAACTCATGGCAATCAGGTGAAGTCCCTGGTGACTGGAAAAAAGGTAACATCATAACCATTTTTAAGAAGGGTAAAAAAGATGACCCTGAGAACTACCAACCTGTCAGTCTCACCTCTGTGCTGGGGAAGACCATGGAACAGATCCTCCTGGAAGCTATGATAAAGCACATGGAAGGCAGGGAGGTGATACAAGAGAACCAGGATGGCTTCACCAAGGGCAAATCCTGCTTGACTAACCTAGTGACCTTTTATGATGGTGTTACTGCATCAATGGACAAGGGAAAAACCACTGATGTCATCTATCTCGACTTCAGTAAAACCTTTGACATAGTATCCCACAACGTCCTTTTCTCCAAATTGGAAAGATATGAATTTGATGGATGGACTGTTTGATGGTTGAAGAACTGGCTGCAGTATCGAGTCCAGAGAGTGGTGGTCAGTGTCTCAATGTCTGGATGGAGATTGATGATGAGTGGTGTCCCCCAGGGGCCGGTGCTGGGGCCGGTACTCTAATATCTTCATCAGTGACATTGACAGTGGGGTCAAGTGCACCCTCAGCAAGTTTGCTGATGACACCAAGCTGTGGGGTGCAGTGGACACACCAGAGGGACCTAGACAGGCTTGAGCAGTGGGCCCAGGTGAACCTCATGAGGTTCAACAAATCCAAGTTCTAGGTCTTGCACCAGGATCGAGGCAACATCTACTACCAATACAAGTTGGGGGATGAAAGGGTTGAACCCTCTGCTGAAAAGGACCCCCAGGTACTGGTGGATGGGAAGCTGGCCTGGAAAGCCAACCGTACCCTGGGCTGCATCAAAAGAAGCATGGCCAGAATGTCGAGGGAGGTGATCCTGCCCCTCTACTCTGCGCTGATGAGGCCTCACCTGGAGTACTGCATCCAGATGTGGAGTCCTCAGTACAAGAGAGACATAGACCTGTTGGAGTGCGTCCAGAGAAGGGTCACAAAAATGATCCAAGGGATGGAACACCTCTCCTATGAGGACAGACTGAGAGAGCTGGGGCTGTTCAGCCTGGAGAAGAGAAGGCTGCAAGATGACCTGAGAGCAGCCTTTTCGGTATCTAAAGGAGAGCTACAGGAAAGAAGAGGACAGACTCTTTAACAGGGTTTGTGGTGACAGAACAAGGGGAAATCAAGCTCAGGGAGAGTAGATTTAAATTGGATATAAGGAAAAATTATTTTACAGTGAGGGTGGTGAGGCACTGGAACATGTTATCTAGTTATGTAGTTGATGCCCTGTCTTTGGAGATTTTCAAGGAAAGGCTGGATAAGGCCCTGGGCAACCTGATCTAGCTGTGGTGTCCCTGTTCATTACAGGGGAATTGGACTAGATGGCCTTCAGAGATCACTTCCAACTCTAAGGATTCTATGATTCTATGAAATCCTGTACAAGGCAGTAAATTGGGGGACATGGGCTGTAGAGTGGGACTGCCGGGGCTGTGCCATGAGACGTGAGAGGATATGGATGTGCTGACACTGCTCAACATTCAGCCATGCTGCACGCACCCTGCACAGGTTCTTTCCTCTGGTTCTGATCTCTGGAACTAACTTCATCTCCACCCTTTTTTTCTCTTTTCCCCTTTCCCTTCCCTATGTCCCCTCCCCTAGCATTCTGTCCCCTTCCACGCTGCCACTGATGACATGAAAACACAACTACACCTCGTAGGAGGTAACCCCAAGCATTTCACCCATCCCTTTGTGATTCTGCATGTGGCCACCTGTCTGCTTCCCATCACTGGTACTCAACTGATACCCAGTTTGGTATGCAGCTGGTACCCAACTGGTCCATGCACACGTGATGCTGCAAAGCTGCATCCCTCCACCACATCCCTCCTGGCTCAGTTTTTAAACCCACAGAAATGGTTTCATTGCTTTTTTTAAAGCTCCCTCCTTGTAAGGCAGTCCCAAACTCTGGGATGTCCAAGAACAGAGGAGCATGAGTTTCTCCACAGGGAATCTGCAACCCACAACTGCCTTGAAGAGCTCCAAATGAGCCCTGACTCCTCAATGCCTCCTTCAAACACCCCCTTCTGCTAACTCAGGCATGTCCAAATCACATCCCAGGGGCTGCATGCAGCCCAGTACGGCTGTCAATGTGGTCCACCTCCTCTCCATGCTATAATGACAGCAGCTCTTCTCTGCAGAGGGGCCGTAGACATGCACCCATTGCTCAGCAACAGCTAAACTGTCAGTGCACTATTAACAATGTGTCAACTGAAAACAGGATACGGAGAGGGCAGTGCTGTGCAGTGCTGACTCAAGTGATGGCCAATAACTGTATGCATGTTGATACATTGGCTAAACAGTGAACAGTGAAGAATATGCAGCTGTGCTTTCCATTTTGATAAATAAATTTGAAAATATAATCATAGAATCCTTAGAGTTGGAAGGGACCTTTAAAGGTCATCTAGTCCAACTTCCCTGCAATGAACAAGGACATCTGCAGGTCTATCAGGTTGCTCAGAGCCCCCTCCAGTCTGACCTTGAAAGTCTCCAAGGACGGGGCATCCACCACCTCTCAGGATAACCTGTTTCAGTGCCTCACTACCCTCACTGGAAAAGACTTATTCCTTTTATTCAACCTAAATAACCACTCTTGAAGTTTGAAACCACATCCTCTTATCCCATCACAACAGACTGTCCCCTTTTAGGTACTGAAAGGTTGTTCTCAGGTCACCTCGGAACCTTCTCTTCTTCAGGCTGAACAGCCCCAGCTATTTTAGTTGGTCCTTGTAGGAGAAGTGTTCCATCCCTTGGATCATTTTTTAGCCCTCCTCTGGATGCGCTCCAGGAGGTCTATTTCTCTCCTGTACTCAGAACTCCACATCTGGATGCAGTACTCCAGGTGAGATCTCACCAGCACACAGTAGAGGTCACCTTATTCGCCCTGCTGGCCACACTGCTTTTGATGCAGCCCAGAATATGGTTAGCTTTCTGGGCCGTGAGGGTTGCCCAACCCTGTAGGGTTTGCCACGACTCAGGTGCAAGACATTGCACTTGGATTTGTTGAACCTCATGAGTTTCTTCTGGGCCCACTGCTCAGCCTATTTGGGTCTCTCTGGATAGCATCCCATCCCTTGGGACTGCACTACACAGCTTGGGGTTTCAAGGTTGAAAAAAAAAAATAATCAATTTACATTTGCAAGACCATTTTCTGTTAATACATGACTTGCAAATTTTCATATGGAATGTACAGAGTTGCAATCAGATTCTAATCATGTCTCTTTGCCAGACTTTCATAATCCTTATCTTAGCAGAGAAAAATATCCTCACTTCACAATCACACCTTATTTATGTCATCTCTTTTTCACAGTACACACATTTTGAACAATGATTTTCAAGAAGTATCTACAGGAAGAGTAAAATTTCAACAAAAATCTCTGATGAGCACCTTGAGACATCACTGAGAATTTCAGCCACTCCCATAAAACCAGACTACTGTGTTAGTTTCACAAAAACAATGTCAAATATCCCACTGGTTTTATGGCTTTTTCCTCTCTTTTTTTTTTTTTTTAATGCTTTAAGAAAAAAAATTAAAATTAAAAAGTTGAATTACTTATATATTAACAATTATGTATATTTTGCAAGGATTGCTCTGAAAGTAACGACTCTTGTTTTATTATGTTGGCCCATAACATCAAAGCCAGACATTGGTGGTATGGCAGTAGAGGCTGAACCTTCCCACCAATATCTCATTACATGTTGTTGCCATGTGACAGATGACAGAAGAGGGGCAGTCTAATAGAATGGCATCTGACATGGCTGTCTGTATGCAGCAAAGGTGTGTCATTGAATTCCTCCATGCAGAAAAAATGGCACCCATTGACATTTACCAATGCTTACTGAATGTTTATGGAGACCAAACAGTGGATGTGAGCACAGTGAAGCAGTGGGTGGTGCGTTTCAGCAGTGGCAACAGCAACAGTGGGTCACCTCCACTGGGGCACTGTTATGAGCAAGCACAGCATGCAGGCTTTTGTTCATCGCTGGTGGAAATGCAGAGCTAATGGTGGCAAGTGTGCTGAAAAAGCGTGTTTTGTAGCTGAGAATTTGCTCTATCAAATAGTGCTGTTGTGCTGTTTGTATTTGTTGTAGTTTTCACTGAAAGTTAGGAGGCATTGCTTTTGGAGCAATCTTTGTAGATGCAGCCCTATACAATTCCTCTTCACTCAGTGTGGTCCAGGCAAGCCAAAAGGTTGGACATCCATGTGCTAACTTAAATATGTCAGGAAAAAAAAAAAAAAGGAGTAAATTAGCTTTTGATAATTGCTGCAAATGGTGTTTATTTTCCTTTCTTGACTTCGTCCCTCCAGTTGGGAATTTTCAGAACTGCACTTCTGTGTGCAGAGCAGAGATGCCTGTAAATCAGAGTAAACGCAAAACAAATGCTCTTTCACATCAAGGCGCTCATCTTTGTTTCATGGCCTGTGTAGATAACCATGTCGCTCCATGAGTCAACTCTCTTATCAGCTCCTCATTATATATATACTATATATATATAATATATATAATATATAATATATATATAATATATATAATATATATAATATATAATATATATATATAATATATATAATATATAATATATATATACAATATGATATTACTATTATATATTCTATTATATTATATATTACTGTATTATTATTATATTACTATAATATAATAATATATACAATAGCTACAATTACATTTATGAAGGGAAAAGAGTGAGCAATGATCATCAAAGGGTCTGTTTCCAGGCTTTTTTCGGGGAGGAAACCTTTGATTAAAAAAAATATATATCTAATCCCATGGAATAAAAAAAGAATTGCACTTGAGAGGGGGAGAAGGAACCTTCTTTTTGGTGTTTGTTCATCACAGCCCCAGAGCAGCCCCTCCCAGCCCTGGGGAGCATGCCAGGTGATTTCCTGCAGCCCAGGCCCAACTCCCTCCTTCCCTTCAGCACAGAGCAACCAGACGAGATGTTATCAATCACTGGCCCTTGAAGAAAACACCCTGCTAAAAGCAAGTGCTTCCTCTGCTTGTTTTGTGTGATATCCTGTGGAACTGAGCTCTCTCCTCCCCTCCACAATAAGTACATTTCAGGAAGAAAAAGGAAAAAGAAACAGCAACCAAACCAAAAGCATCTAACAACATCCTTATTGTATTTTTTTTTGCTTCTCGTTTCCTTTCTTTTTCCAGTCCCTTTTTTCTTCCCTAAAGCTAGAGGCTCTGATGACAAAAAAAAAAGGAAAACGCAATGCTAAAAAAGAAAATATGCAGCAAGAAGTTGCTCCGTTCCCTCTCCCCTTCCATTTGATTAATTCTCATTAGGGCCCTTGGACAAATAATATGCTCCCCTCTCAAATAACAGCTGGGGTATATGTTACACCCAAAGAAAAACAGCTCGCTTTAAAGACATCCACACCAAACGTCATTCCTGGAAAGAGGGACCAGCACAGCCTCATGTGCGTATGCGGCCAACATATTTCTGGAATTCCATCTCAGGGCAATGCACTGTGTCAGTGCTCCACAAATCGTAAATCAGGGAGACATCCTGACAAAGGAAGCACCTTCAAACACCATGAGGAGATGCGGGTACAAGGTGTCAGACACTTGGCGAGCACACATGGTTGCTTTCATCCTGGCAGTGTCAACACATAGACACAGATCTGGGAGGGAAATGGGGTGCTGGAAGATCTGCACAATGGGAAAAAACAAGGAGGGCTGGAGAAACTGTTCTAAAAAATAAAAAATGCTGTGATGGCACCTACAAGCTGAAGGAGATGGGAAATGGAGAAAGCCAAATTTTTGAGAGAAATGCAATACTCTGCAAAGATGCATGAAATGTTAGGTGCTGGTAACAACCCTAACAAGCAGAGCCCAAGGCAGTGCCCAGGTATGGTTCTTGTCCCAGGGATGGGACAGCAGTGCTACCACTGCTAGCCAAAGGACACCACTCTTTTCTGCAAGGGACCACCACACTGCTCCAAAAATGCATGCACCTGACCAAAGCAGAGTCAGTACCATTCAGACTTCCAACACACCTTGCTCTGAAATCAATGGGGCATATGGCTGGAATACTAAGGAAACACCAACTTCTGGGGACAGACAGCTTTCCCTGGCATTTCAACACATACACTGCACATGAAATTAAACCAAATTCTCCCTTGAAGCATGCTTTTTTCAACGACACACATCCCCAAAACCCTTGACCAAGGGACCCAACAGGAAATGGCTGGAGACAACGGAGTAGAGTCAAGGAGAGATGTCTTACCTGAGAGCCCCCCAGGGGCTAGACAATTAGTTCCCCCTGTTTCAGTGGAGGAAGGCACAGAGTCTGGACAACCTGCTGTAACAGAGGGAAAGAAGGAATCAGTGTACATGCATTACTTTGCAGGCTCCAAGCAATGCTGCAAGCAACGTGCACATTTCAGTGTTCAACAGGAAACAATTACTAATTGGCTGCACAGACACAGCAGTTCATCAAGAGGCATCCACTCTAACTCATCACCTCAATCAAGGCTCTGCACTGTGCATAATCACTAGCTCTGTGCTGATTACCTATCCATTCCCAGGCCTTTGGACCTCTTCATCCCCAGCCATGCAAGCATCTGCTCTCCCTGCTCCAGGTGACAACAGCCAAAATCCAACACTGGTCCCCTGTTCCTACAGCTTTTTGGTCACAGCCACAGGGGACAGCCTGAGCGGGGATAAAGACAATAAAAAAGATCCACCAAGTTCACCCAAACTCTCAGTTCATCGAATCACAAAATGTCGGATTGGAAGGGCCCTCAGAGATCATCCAGTCCCTTGACAGGTTGCTGGAGGAATTTGGCTTCATTAGGGTGATGTCCCTAATGACATCCCTTTGCTTAGTGCTCTATCTCAAAGCAAAGGCCACCACCAGGTGAGCCCAGATAGTTCTCTGCCCACTGATAAGTCATTTTTCCAGACTTCATCCCTGAAATCTCAATGAAATAAAAAACCCTGTGTGCATAACCTCCTTTTATCAGAGTGAAGTTGCAGCCCTCACAGGAATGTACAGGTTAACAGGATACACTTAATCACAATGAAAACAATTGAGGGGACAGGAAATGGACTTACTTGTGAAACACTGTAGAGTATACACTCTAAATGCCTTGAAGTGCTTTCTGTTCTTTGAAGAAATTTGCTATTTTATTTTATTTAACCCTTTCCAACCCAGACAGAAGATTCCCTGTACTGTGTCCCTGAGACAACTTCAGCTGCTCGGATTACAGATTCTGTCTGCATGTAGGATCATCCTACAGGTCCCTGATGAGACAAACTCGGAGCCTCCCAAAACACTACAAAACACACAGGGGAAAGGCACAGCATCCCTTCATCACTGCTTTACAGCTCTCAGCTTCCAGCCTTGCAAGGTGTCAGCTGCCTCTGAGAGGTTACCCAACCTCTAGCTCCTGCATGTATCAATGCCATGGGAGAGCACTGCCAAAACATCAGCAACTCCTGTCCCACACAGGGATGGGACAAAGTATTGGATTATTGGGGGATGCTGGATTTCAATTATTTGGGGGCACCACTGCCCATCTTGCTCCCAACACAACTCGTGCTCTGCACAAAGCCAGAGAGAATGGTAGAGAATGGTTTGGGTTGGAAGATCGCCTAGCCAAACCCCAAGGTGAATGGACATCAAATCCACACCAACAAAGTCAACACATCGGCTCCACTCCTGCTTTCCTCAAGCTAATGACATAGTCCCTCTGAACCTTCACCACCTCCAAGAACACGGTAATCCCACAACGTACTGGAGAACCAAAAGTAGTGTTGGTTCACTCAGAGCTCCATATTTCCATCACTGTTATATGGTATGGTTGGACTTGATGACCTTGGAGGTCTTTCCAGCCTTAATGACTCTATGACAAGGCATGGTGAGGGTGGGTCGATGGCCAGACTTGACCTCAGAGGTCTTTCCAACCTCAGTGATTCTACAATGGAGAAATGTTAGAAGCATGTTCCCAGCTCCATGGACAATGCTACTTCTATCAAATGCCCAATGGATATCTAATATCTAATTTGTTCATGTCATGGTTTTGTGATATTTGGCTTCCGGTATTCCACATCATAACATCATGTGGGGCACTGGGATTTTAACTGTTAATGCTCAAGTCCTGGGTACCTGCCCTGAAGAGAAGAACTACATTCCCCAGGGGACCTTGCAGTCAGGGAGAGGAGGTTTAACTCCTGGCAAGGTCACCTGATGCTCTCTTTCTCGCCTGCCCTTCGTCGTGGGCACTGCTCCCGTCTCCCTGCTGCTCAACTGGACTGCGCATTTCACCTCAGCGTTGTGGTGAGGCCTATCCACCTTTCGGACATTCTCTCTCTCTCATTATATTTGATTTATTAGCTTCAATTCTGATTATATTGTATTCTAGTGTGTTATCTTGCATTCCGATTATATACTTAGTAAATAACTTTGTTTCTCCTCAGATTGGTGCCACTGTTTTAATTATTTTGGGGTCCCCCGTTTCTTTTTTTCCGGAGGCGTGGATCTGCAGATCCCTCTGCCCCGCTCGTCACAGAACCGGGCCGAACCAGCCCGTAAACCGTTGACATTCTTGGTGGAGAATGCGGGCAAAGGCTGTTTTTTAGCTTTTTAGAACGAATCTCTCTCTGCTCTCGGAGAGCTTCGTTGGGAAATTTTATCTTTTTCACCGGTGCTCACTGAAAACTTGACCTTGAAAGTCTAGGCGGACTGCCAGTGTTCTGGGATATTTGTAAACTTTGAGCACTGCTATCTTGCTCCTGTAAAGAGAGAAAAGAAAATGATTCTGCTTTCTCTTTTAAACCTGTTTGCAGAGGGAGCTGCTAATTTCACAGAACTTGGGATTTGTAAACGGGTTCCCAGTCTCTCCTTTGAATCCTTTATGCAGTTTTTGAATGCTCACCTGATCGCATTGTTAATCTCCCTGAATTTACTGTTCATTATTTCAGTCAGCTTTTGTATTTATTGTATTTTGAGGAAGCCTTCCCCAAAACCGGAGAATACTGAATGGCAGGGAGTGTGGAGAGGCTTGGGAGAGATTTTAGAGAGATGGACATCTTCGGTGTCATGGAACTTTACTCCTGAACACCTGAAAGACCCTGAAAGCTTAAGCATTTATTTGAGACAGGAATGTTGCGGCTCAGGCAGATCTGAGGAGGCACAAATGATTTGGGGCCTGGCTAATGCTTATCGGGCCTTATTCAATAGTATCCCAAAACGGGAGAGAGTTTGTGAAATTGAGAGAGAGTATCTGAGAGCTGAGAGGGATATCCTCAAGTCCGAGAGAGATGCCCTCCAAATCGAGAGAGACTCACAGAATCACAGAATTGTAGGGGTTGGAAGGGACCTCCTGAGATCATCGAGTCCAACCCCCCTGCCAAAGCAGGTTCCCTACACCAGGTAGCACAGGTAGGCATCCAGGCAGGTCTTGAACATCTCCAGAGAAGGAGACTCCACCACCTCCCTGGGCAGCCTGTTCCAGTGCTCCGTCACCTTCACTGTAAAGAAGTTCCTGCGCATGTTTGTGCGGAACTTCCTATGCTCCAGTTTCTGGCCATTTCCCCTTGTCCTGTCTCCACTCACCACTGAAAAGAGTCCGGCCTCGCCATTCTGCCCCCCACACCTTAGATATTTATAGACCTGGATCAGGTCCCCTCTCAGCCTTCTTTTCTCAAGGCTGAACAGACCCAGTTCACTCAGCCTTTCCTCATAGGAGAGATGCTCCAGGCCCTTCACCATCTTCGTGGCCCTCCGCTGGACTCTTTCCAAGAGATCCCTGTCTTTTTTGTACTGGGGAGCCCAGAACTGGACGCAGTACTCCAGATGAGGTCTTACCAGGGCAGAGTAGAGGGGGAGGATCACCTCCTTTGACCTGCTGGCCACGCTCTTTTTAATGCACCCCAGTAAGCCATTGGCCTTTTTGGCCACAAGGGCACACTGCTGGCTCATGGCCAACCTGTCATCCACCAGGACACCCAGGTCCCTTTCCGCAGAGCTCCCCTCCAGCAGCTCATCCCCCAACCTGTACTGGTGCATGGAATTATTCCTCCCCAGATGCAAGACTCTACACTTGCTTTTGTTAAACCTCATCCGGTTTTTTTTCTGCCCAGCTCTCCAGCCTATCCAGGTCTTGCTGAATGGCAACACAGCCTTCAGGCGTGTCAGCCAATCCTCCCAACTTCGTATCATCGGCAAACTTGCTGAGGGTGGCCATTATCCCCTCATCAAGGTCATTGATGAAGATGTTGACTGCAATCCCAAAGATAGAGTCTCCAGGCTGAAAAGGAGAGTTTCCAGGAGAGACTCCAAGCCGAGAGGGAGAAACTCCAGGTCCAGAGAGAGCCTCCTAGCTGAGGAACAGAATCTCCAAATCCAAAGAGAGAGTCTACAAGGCGAGATAGAGACTCTCCGGGTTGAGAAAGAAAGTCTCCAAGCCGAAGGGGAGAATCTCCGAGTTGAGAGAAGGAATCTCCAAACTCAACGAGATGCCTTCGAATCCGAGTGAGACTCCCTCTAATCCAGACTCAACACCCTCCAAACTGAGGGAGATACCCTCCAATCTGAACTAACTACTCTCATAGTCGAACACCACAGACTCCAAGCAGAGCTAGAGGTTGAGAGCATCGTAACTGACCAACCTGATCAACCACAGGAGGCAACACAATTGATGCCAGTTGCCTCTGTAAGAGGACGGAAAATGAAACGAATCTCAACTCAGTGTCATGGTTCTATGTTTTTTTTGTTTTTGTTTTTTGTTGTTGGGTTTCAGTATTCCACATCGAAACATCATGTAGTGTACAGGGCATTAAAGTGTCACTGCCCCAATTCCAAGTACCTATCCCTGTACATTACAGAAGTCACGGGATCTGACCCTTCCGGGTGGGGGGGGGCGCTCTCTTCCTGCCTGGCAGTGGGTGCTGGAGGGTGCTTTCCTAGCTGTTCCAAGCTTTTCAGGTTTGACTCCGTCCAGGGAACTCTCTCTCATCTTGTCTGATTTATTAATCTCAATTTCAATTAAATTGTATATATTGTGTTATCTTGTATTCCAATATTATAGTAAAATAAGTTTTCCTCCATAGATTGTTGCCGTTGCTCTTTTCCTCCCTTCCTTCCTTCCCATTTTTTGTGGGACTGGGGTGGGGGGGGAGGGCAGAGGCCTGTCGCCTGTGTCACGGACATAGATTGATCTGGTCAACTCCGTGACAGATTTTTGGCGCCCAACGTGGGGCTCGCTGCTTTTTAGCTTTTAGAACGAATCTTTTTTTCTCTCTGCTCTTAGAGAGCTTCGTTAGGGAGCATTATCAGTAGTCCAGGTTTCTGTGCTGGAAAACCTGACCTTGAAATATTAGGCGTACTGCCAGTGTTCTGGGATATTTGTAAACTTTGAGCACTACTTAGTCTGGGTAGTGCCTTTTTTCTTTTTTTTTTTTCCCCTCCAGCACCCACTGCCAGGCAGTTGCTCCAGTTACCACAGGTAATGAATAGAGGGGCCCTGCCCTC
The DNA here is from genome assembly GCF_023343835.1 of Lagopus muta. Taxonomy (NCBI): domain Eukaryota; kingdom Metazoa; phylum Chordata; class Aves; order Galliformes; family Phasianidae; genus Lagopus; species Lagopus muta. The sequence continues at coordinate 4,994,687 of NC_064471.1, forward strand.
AGTCGGGGGGGGAAAAGGATAATAGAGTATATTGGACTGTGTGGATTCGATGGCCTGGCACATCAGAACCACTGAAATATAAGGCCCTGGTGGACACTGGTGCACAGTGCACTCTGATGCCCTCGAGTCATGAAGGGACAGAATCAATCCATATTTCTGGGGTGACCGGGCGCTCTCAAGAATTGACTGCGTTGGAGGATGAGAAAAGCCTCACTGGTAAGGACTGGCAAAAACATCCTATTGTGACGGGCCCAGGGGCTCCATGTATACTAGGTATTGATTATCTCAGAAGAGGGCATTTCAAGGATCCTAAGGGGTATCGATGGGCCTTTGGAATAGATGCTGTGGACACAGACAACATTAAGCAGCTGTCTGTTTTGCCTGGCCTGTCAGAAGATCCGTCTGTTGTGGGGCTGCTGCGAGTAAAAGAGCAACAGGTACCGATTGCTACAAAAACGGTGCACAGGCGGCAGTACCGCACCAACAGGGATTCTTTGCTCCCCATTCATAAGTTAATTCGTCAACTAGAGAGCCAGGGAGTGATCAGCAAAACTCACTCGCCTTTTAACAGCCCCATATGGCCAGTGCGTAAATCCAGTGGAGAATGGAGGCTGACGGTGGACTATCGTGGCCTGAATGAAGTCACACCCCCACTGAGTGCTGCTGTGCCGGACATGTTAGAACTCCAAAATGAACTGGAGTCAAAAGCAGCCAAACGGTATGCCACCATTGACATTGCTAATGCCTTTTTCTCCATTCCTTTGGCCAAAGAATCTAGGCCACAGTTTGCTTTCAGTTGGAGGGGCATTCAGTATACCTGGAATCATTTGCCCCAGGGGTGGAAACATAGTCCAACAATTTGTCATGGGTTGATCCAAGCAGCACTGGAACAGGGAGGTGCTCCTGAGCACTTACAGTACATTGATGACATCATTGTGTGGGGCAACGCAGCAAAGGAAGTTTTTGAGAAAGGAGAGTGAATAATCCAAATTCTTCTGAGTGCTGGTTTCGCTATTAAGCGAAGCAAAGTGAAAGGACCTGCCCAGGAAATTCAGTTCCTAGGCATAAAGTGGCAAGATGGCCGTCGTCACATCCCAATAGATGTGGTCGACAAAATCACTGCAATGTCTCTGCCCACTTATAAGAAAGAGACAGAATCGTTCCTGGGTGTACTGGGTTTTTGGAGAATGCATGTTCCAAACTATAGCCTCATTGTAAGCCCTCTTTATCAGGTGACACGGAAGAAGAATGATTTTGTGTGGGGTCCTGAGCAGCAGCAGGCTTTTGAGCAGATTAAACATGAGACAGCCCGTGCTGTGGCCCTGGGGCCAGTATAGACGGGACAGGATGTGAAGAACATCCTCTATACTGCTGCTGGAGAGAAAGGTCCCACTTGGAGTTTGTGGCAAAGAGCCTCTGAAGAGACCGGAGGCCGACCCCTGGGATTCTGGAGTTGGGCATATGGAGGGTCGGAATAGCACTACACTCCAACTGAGAAGGAGATCTAAGCTGCATATGAGGGTGTTCGTGCTGCTTCTGAAGTAGTCGGTACTGAAACACAGCTCCTTCTGGCACCTCGACTGCCAGTATTGAACTGGATGTTTAAGGGAAAGGTTCCCTCCACCCATCATGCTACTGATGCCACTTGGAGCAAGTGGATTGCACTGATTACACAACGAGCACGGATGGGGAAACTCAGCCATCCAGGAATCCTAGAGGTCATCATGGACTGGCCTGAAGGTAAAAAGTTTGGAACACCACCAGGAGAAGAAGTATCCCGTGCTAAAGAAGCCCCACCATACAATGAACTACCAGAGAATGAAAAGAAATATGCCCTGTTCACAGATGGATCGTGTCAGATTGTGGGAAAGCATTGCAGATGGAAATCTGCTGTGTGGAGCCCCACACGACAAGTTGCAGAGGCCACTGAAGGGAATGGAGAATCAAGCCAATTTGCAGAGGTAAAGGCTGTCCAACTGGCCTTAGATGTTGCTGAGCGGGAGAGGTGGCCAATGCTCTATCTTTACACTGACTCATGGATGGTAGCAAATGCCTTATGGGGGTGGTTACAGCAGTGGGAGCAAAATAACTGGCAAAGAAGGGGTAAACCTATTTGGGCTGCTGAACTGTGGAGAGACATTGCTGCCCGAACAAAGACTATAGTTGTAAAGGTGCGCCATGTAGATGCTCATGTGCCCAAGAGTCGGGCTACTGAAGAACAGCAAAATAACCATCAGGTAGATCGAGCTGCCAAAATCAAGGTGGCTCAAATAGACCTGGACTGGCAGAACAAGGGTGAATTATTTCTGGCTCGGTGGGCCCATGAGACCTCAGGTCATCAAGGGAGAGATGCAACATACAAATGGGCTAGTGACCGAGGGGTGGACTTAACTATGGATGCCATTGCACAGGTTATTCATAACTGTGAAACATGTGCCATCATCAAACAAGCCAAGAGGATGAAACCTCTGTGGGAGGAAGGGCGATGGCAAAAGTACAAATATGGGGAGGCATGGCAGGTTGATTATATCACATTGCCACGATCTCGCAATGGTAAGCATTATGTGCTCACCATGGTGGAGGCAACCACCGGGTGGCTTGAAACATATGCAGTACCCCATGCTACCGCCCGAAACACCATATTAGGGCTTGAGAAACAAGTCCTGTGGCGACATGGCACCCCAGAAAGAATTGAGTCAGATAATGGGACTCATTTCAAAAATTCTCTTGTAAATACTTCAGCCAAAGATCATGGCATTGAGTGGATTTATCATATCCCCTATCATGCACCAGCCTCTGGTAAAATTGAACGCTACAATGGGTTGCTAAAAACCATGTTGAAAGCAATGGATGTCGGAACATTTAAGCATTGGGAGAAGCATTTGGCAGAAGCCACCTGGTTAGTCAATACTAGAGGATCAATCAATCGCGATGGTCCTGCTAGCTCCCTATATACTGTCAAGCAAGATAAGGTTCCTGTAGTACATGTAAAGAACATGCTGGGAAAAGCGGTTTGGGTCTTTCCATCTGCTGGAAAGGGCAAACCTCTTCGCGGAACTGTTTTTGCCCAGGGGCCTGGGTCCACTTGGTGGGTGATGCAGAGAAACGGGGACGTTCAGTGGGTACCACAAGGGAATTTGATGCTGGGGGAGTGCAGCCAGTAATTCCATGTAAATATACAGATCTTTTTGTGTGTGCGTGTGTTTAATGTTTGGTAATTACTGTTTGTATATATATATATATTAAGCATGATGTAGTGATGTAGAATAATGGGTGGAATGTCATGGTTTTGTGATTTTTGGCTTTCGGTATTCCACGTCATAACATCATGTGGGGCACTGGGACTTTAACTGTCAATGCTCAAGTCCTGGGTACCTGCCCTGAAGAGAAGAAGAACTACATTTCCCAGGGGACCTTGCGGTCAGGGAGAGGAGGTTTAACTCCTGGCAAGGTCACCTGATGCTCTCTTTCTTGCCTGCCCTTCGTCGTGGGTGCTGCTCCTATCTCCCTGCTGCTCAACTGCACTGCGCATCTCACCTCAGCGTTGTGGTGAGGCCTATCCACCTTTCGGACATTCTGTCTCTCATTATATTTGATTTATTAGCTTCAATTCTGATTATGTTGTATTCTAGTGTGTTATCTTGCATTCCGATAATATACTTAGTAAATTAGTTTGTTTCTCCTCAGATCTTTGCCACTGTTTTAATTATTTTGGGGTCCCCCATTTCTTTTTTTCCGAAGGCACGGATCTGTGGATCCCTCCTCCCCGCTCGTCACGGAACCAGGCCGAACCAGCCCTTAAACCGTTGACAATTCAATAACCCATGAGGGCACCAGTCCAACCCAAGGTCCCATGCTGCATCCAAAGATGCACCAGGTCGAGGGCATTGTACTATCCCACTGCCATGCACTGTCCCTAACCCAAAAAACTCAATGTATAGGTGGGAACTGAGGGAGCACAGCAAGGACAGATAGATGCTGGGACACAAAATCCCATAGCTTGGTGCAAGGCAAGATGCAGAGGAAGCCCCAGTCACCTGCACCAACACACTGCGAGCTCCTCTCGCCCAGCAGTCGCAGTTCAATTGCCAAATGGGCTTTTCTTTCAAAAGGGAAAAAAAAAAAAAAAAAAAAAGAGGGCTTTTTGGTGAGTAATCCAGTTGCAACCATGCTTCCAATTGGCAATGTTAATCACTTCCTATTGGCCGATTCACTGTTTACACACATTTTGCTACTTTACGTCAACACTTGTTAATGAATAAATACGTTGCTGGGCTGCTGAGAGAGAGGCCCTGGCAGAAGCAGATGGGATGGTTCAACCCTGCTAATGAATTGATCCCAACATCTCTGTCAGGCATTAACCCTTTTGCCCATCAAGGCAGAGCCCTCTGTAGAGCACATTTCATCTCATGGATGGGGAGAAATAAAGGTTACAAAGGAACAAGTCCAAATATCACATGCTTTTGTGGGAAGCATCCCCTTATCTGGGTGAAATAATGCCACTTTGTCTTGAAACTACAAATCCTGGAGACCTCAGGGCATGGGATGCTGAGCCTCTCCCCATCCCCTCCTTCCATTAATCTTTTCCCTTGTGTTTTTTCACCCCAGAGCAAAACAGCTCATGCTCTGCAACCCAACAGCAGCGCTCCTTTCCCTGTGGCTTTGCACTGCTCCTCGGGGTTTGCAGAACAGAAAACCCAGTGGTGCTATGGGGTAGGATGGGATCCCACCACAGGACCCAGGTCACCACAGCACTGGGGCTTTCTCCATTCATTTTCTAAGAAAACAGTCAAAGATGAAAAGGCCAGTTCTAGTCACTTCCATGTGGTCATCCCAACTCCATCAGCCAAGCCTGAAAAGTGCAGAGCAGTGATTGTAGGAAAACTGATCTTCTGACAGAAAAAAAAAAAACACGCCAAAAAAACCTAAAAATTGTAGGCAAAATCATAATAAAAACCCAGTGCTGCTGTCCAAAAATACATCTAGGAATCACTCTGCCAAGGGGCATCACCATGGAGGCACTGAGCAGTGCACCGGCCCCACTCATCTTTGGGGATGGAAGACATGGGGATGTGGGGTCATGGGGACATGGCTTTGGCCCCCAGGCTCCCCCCATTTTTAATCCTCCCCACCTCAGCTCCACGTGTTGCCAAGCAGGAGCTGATGCAGAATTGCTGGTGTCAACCCCAAATGGGGTTCCTCTTGGCACCAAAAAAGTCCTATTTTCCTGACACCCCTCCCAACTTTTCCTCATTTTCCCAAGCTGATGGTATGGGATTAGGCCCCCTGCAGCCCCACACGTCTCCCCCAGTCCATGCATCACATCTCATTGCAAGCTGTGGCCATCACCTCGGATCCCAAATTCTTCCTTCCCCACTGCCTGGAGGGCAGCCAAGGTCCCACAGCAGCCCCGAAGCCATCGGGGTGACAAAGGCAAATTTTTTATTTTAAATAAAAAATAGCTGTTTTCCACATTTTTAATCCGTTTTCCCCCACTTTCAACTCGTTTCCCCAACTTTCCCCAAATTTCATGGCATGCAGAAGCTGCACTCACCCGTCGGCTTGAGGAAATCCATGGGATATCTGGAGTAGGGTGGAGGGGGTGACTCTGCAACGAGAAAAGTCCCGAGAAAATGAAGGCAGGGCCATGAGAAAGAACAAACAGAGCGATAGGCACTGCGATAGTGGCATTCCCGGCGTTTCGCCGGGGCCGGGCGGGACGGGACGGGACGGCCGTCGGGTAAAAGCTGCGCTGGCGCAGGCGCTGCCGCGCGTCAGCAGGGAGCGCGAGGCCGGGGGGAGTAGTATCGAACCCGGCAGCGGCACTCGGCCCCGACGGCTGTCCCCTCCCCGCATCGGAATTATGATTTTTTTTTGTTGTTGTTGTTTTAAAAAGGATGCATGCAAAGGGTTTGGGGGTGGGAATTTTTTTTAGGGGGAAAAAGTTGGTTGCATCCTCGACCCCATTCCTATGACCCCATTCCTATATCCTCATCCCCCCATCTCCACCTCCATCCCCACATCCCCATCTCCGCATCTCAAAGTTTTTTGAAGGTTAAGAATTATTATTTTTTTCCTGGGGGAGGGAAAGATGGTTGCATCCCTGACCCCACTCCTACATCCCAAACTCCATCCCCACATTTCCATTTCCACCTCCATTCATGACCCTATCCCCATTCCTCACATCCATCCCTGACTCCAGCCCATACCCCAGCCCCAGTCCCAGATCCCTACCTCCATCTTCATCCCCACCCCATCATACCCACACCCGCCCCGTACCGAGATCGCAGAGGCGGCTGAGGTGGTGCGGGTTGCAGCAGACGAACTCGGTTGTCGCCGCGCCGTCGGCCTGGCAGCAGCCGCGGAGCCTCTTGAGGGGCGCGCCGTGCCGCATCTCGGGCCAGCGGAACACCCGGCACAGCAGCGCAGGCAGCGCGTCCCGCTGCGCACCCAACCGCGCCTCGATGCGCGCTGGTAGCAACACGCATGGGGTGCGGGTCGCCCCGCGGGACTCGACGGCGTGCAGCAGCCCCTCCAGCTGCCGCTCTTTGCAGCGCTTCAGCACGGCGTGGGTCAGAGCCTTCAGTTCGCCCTCCGCCGCCCCCCGGCCGCCCCCGCGGGAGGTTTTGGACGGGCAGCACCCCCGGCCACCCCCGCCGCATGAGTGCGGCCGCGACTCGGCCAGCGCTCCGCCATCGCCCGTCTCCTCCTCTCCGCCGCCGAGTGCGCGGCTCCGCCAGAGCCGTCGGACGAGGAGCGAGCGTTTGGTCCTGAACATGCGGGACGTGAGGAGGGGCCCCCGACTACGGCACGGGCATGGTGAGCGCCGAGCATGAAGGGGCCGGCAGCCGGGGCGAGGCGGGGGGCAGCGGCGAGCTGGGGGGGGGGCGGCCGTGATGGGGCATGCGCCAGGCTCCGTGCTTTGATGGCGGGGGTGGGGGGGGGGGCGGGGGTGGGGGGGGGGGGCGGGGGGGGGGGCGGGGGGGGGGCGCGCAGCGTGAGAGCTGCTCGCGCTGTGCGAGGTGAAAAGAGAGCGGGGGGAAACCGCCCAGCAGGATGGTGCTGCTAGCCTTAAAAAAAAAAAAAAAAAGAGAAAAAAAAAAAAGGGGAAAAAAAAGTGACAGAAATCAGAGCAGTTTTACAGCGCTTTGCTTGGAGGGGGAGGAGGGTGGGCAGCACAAGGGGTGACCTCGTTGTGAGGTGAAATGAAAAAAAAAAGCGGGGAAGTAAGGGGAGAGATCGAGGGTGGAAAAAGGAGAGGAAAAAGAGAAAAAAAGGAAAACGGTAGAAAGCGGCGCAGTTTTACAGCGCTTTGCTTGGGTGGGGGAGAGAGGGGTGAGCAGCGCAAGGGATGCCCGTGCTGCGCGAGGTGAAAAGAAAAAAAGTGTGTGTGGGAGAGAAAAGCCCGAGGGTGCCGCTCTCCTTTAGAAAAAAGAGAGAAAAAGGGGGAAAAAAAGGAAATGGGAGAAATCGGCGCGGTTTCAGAGCCTGGCTCTACGGCACATCGCGCGGGGGGGGGGGGCGGCCCTGTGCGGGTGCGGGGAGAGCACAGAGCCGGGGGGAGTCGTGAGGCTGCCGAGGTCCGCAGATCCCATCAACGCGTCGCGCTAGGAGGGGGAGAGGGGCGAAAAAATGGAGAAGGGCGAGGCAAAGAGACCGGGAGTTAAAAATAAAATAATAATTAAAAAATAAAGTTTTAAAAATTTAAATAAGATTAAAAAAGGAGCCCGGCGGCCCTACGTGCGGAGCGGCCTTGGCGCGTTCGTAGCGGTCCCGCGGAACGGAGCAGCATCGTGTGTCCCCGCGGAGCCCCTTCTGCGCTCCGCCCGCCGCCGCCCGATGTCTCCGCGCCGCTTCGCCACTGCGAAGGAGAGAACGGAGCGCGGAGTGAAGAGCAGCCGCGGCACCCCCCGCACCCCCTCCCCCTCTCACGCAGCCACTCGGAATTTTCTCGATTATTATTTTTCCTCTTCCACCTTCTCCTCCTCTTCCCCCCCCCCCCCCCCCCCCCCCCCTTTTTTTTTTTTTTCCTCGCTCCCCGCACGCACCCGCACCGGCGTCTCCGTCGTTGCCTTTTGCCTTTTTTATTTTTTTGGAGGGGGGGGGGGGGGGGGACGGGAAGCGGCGGTGCGTGCGCGTTGGGGCCCTTCCCCCGCCCCCCCTCCCCCGCCTCCGTGTGCGCAGCCCCATCACGTGAGCGTCTAGACAGCGCGTCGCTCCGGGAGGGGAAAAAAATGGAATTATATATTTATCTCCATCCGCCCGCACTGATCCGACAGCCCTTTGCACAACGCGGCTCGAGGTGCCCGGTGGGGGGGGGCGGCTGCCTGCGGGGGGGAGGAGGGTGGAGACCTAGGGAGCACCCGGGGGCGCCACCAGCATTAAGCCCTAAAGGATGGAGTTCCCCCCCACAAGCCTGGGGCAGCCCCCGCTGTAAATACTGAAGTATTAAATCTGAGCCATGCATTTATATATATATATATATCATATATATATAGTGTGTATATATACTATATGCTGTATGCTATTATATATCAATCTGTGACTGTGGGCACAGCACACACAGCAATCATACTCATAATAACACTGTTCACATTCCCAGGACCCATCTCCAGAGGAAGGGACAGTGTTTCCCACTGAGGTGGGTGGGGGTACTGAACCACCAGGAGGTGATTGGAGTGCAGGGAGGTGGGGGGACCCCATGGAACCAGGGTGTAGAAGTCCCCAAGGGTGTGAACAGATGGACACCATAGAACTGGGGTACCCAGGTTTGTAAGAGCTCCAATCCCATACATACTTATAGGAATGTGCTGATGGACTCCATAGAACCAGGGTACACAAGTCCTTGGGGTCCCAATCCCATGTACACTTCTATGAGTGAGAGGATAGATACCACAGACCCAGGGTAAACACATCCCTGAGGGTCCTGATGCTGTGCATGCTTCTAGGGCTGTGCTGATGATGCATAGAACTGGGGTACACAAGTCCCTGTAGGTCCCAGTCCCATGTACACTTATATGGATTAGCGGATAAACCCCACAGAAGTGAGGTACACACGTCCCTGAGGGTCCCAATCCCACGCACACTTATAGGGCTGAGCACATGGACCTCAAAGCCCACATCTGTGCTCAGTGATAAATCAGTGCACCACACCACACCTTCCAAAACCTGCAGCCCCCACCAAACTCCCCATCGCCAGCCCCACTGCTGTGGGTTTGTGGCACCTCCCAGCCCCAGCTGTGTCCATGGGGCTGCAGCAAACCATTGCAGTGCAGTTCTGCCACCAGCAGACTGTGAGAGGCTGGGTAACATGGTCCACAGCACTCTAGGGGCAGTGCCTAAGCGCTACACAGAGGGAGAAAACCTGACAAGGAGAGAAAAAAAAACACCCTTTCCCAACACCATTACCAGGCACAGACAAATGGGGCTGGTCCCCCTGCATGCATGTTGTGGGGGAGTCAGCAACATGCACACATTGGCACCACAAGATCCCCAAGTCCAGCCCGAACCCATTCCCATAATACCACTAACCAGACCCTAAATAGAACCATAGGAACATGAAGGTTGGAAAAGACCTCTAAGATCTCCAACTCACTCCCACCATGCCCACTGACCATGTCCCTAAGTGCCACATCTCCACAGTTTTTGAACACCTCCAGGGATGGGAACTCCCTCACCTCCCTGGGCAGCCTGTGCCAACACATCACTGCTCTTTGGAGAAGAAACTTCCTAATCTCCAACTTGAACTTCCCCTGGCATAATGTAAGGACATCTCCTCTTGCCCTACAATGCCAGAATTGGAGCACTGCCCTCGGCAGCACACAGACCTATGAGAACAGCCCATGTCAGCTTACCCCACACTTCATCCACACTTATACAGGGGCAGCTTGTTCCGAGAGAGCTCTCTGCAGAGTGCTGCAGCATTTTGCCAAGTGGGGAAACCAATGTTAGCATAAAATAAACAATAGCAGAATGTGCTGTCATAGGTACAACTCCAACTGTCTTCTAACCCAACCATCCCATGGTTCTATGATATTCAGGGACTCTTTGAACCCAACTATACTGATGTTCCATGGTTCTGTGGTTCTATGGTTCTATGAACTCCAGACCAGATAACAATTTCTAGTAGGCATGGTGGGGATGGGTTGATGGTTGGACATGATCTTAGAGGTCTCTTCCAACTTCAGTGATTCTGTGGTTCTATGATTCTATGAAATTCAGCCATGAGACAGGGATGTGTGATTCTTCGGACACAGCACTGTAGAGCAGGAGGAACCCACAGTTCCTTCAATACCATTACAAACCAAGCTTTTCCTGGGAAAATCTCCACTGATGTCAATGCATTCAATGGGATCACTGTTCTATAAAGAGAATTCCCAAATTTTCAATGGATTGCTCAGGATCAGCATTCCCCATGCTGACCCATAGTTCTACATGAAAATAACAATCAGTGACACCTGAGCTGTGAGCACTCAATACAGCAATGATATTCTGATAGCAGAGCACTGCCATTACATTATCCAATTTTAAAGAACGTTTGATATTTCTTGCCCTCAAATCCACAAAAAAAATTCCTCATTTTAAACAGCAAATCCTCGGACACCTCTCTATTCTGTTCTATTTCATCCCATACCATCTCCATGGATGACCTTTGCTGCCATGAGTCCCTGAGGTGGGTCCTGGTGACCACCAAATAAATCCCCATATTGAGCTATGACCCCAAATCCTTCCAGCACTCTTCCTCAAAATAAAATAATGGAAACAGGGAGCACTTTGGAAAGAATTAAAGATTTTACAGCCATTGCTTATAATACAGTTAACACTGTGCTTAAAGGAAACATGACACAATTTACAGCCTCCTGAAGGACTGAAGGAATCTGAGCTGCAAAGCTCCTGCCAGACCCACGGATATCACAGTGGTCTGAGAGAACCATAGAACCAGCAGGCAGCTGCCCCATAGATTCATGTGCATCACTCATAGCTGATCCATAGATCTACAAGATGCTGCCCCATAGATCTGTGTGCAGCTGCCCCATAGAATCAGTGAGTAGTGTCTCCATAGATGCACACATGGCTACACTATAGATCCATTAGGTGACCACCCTATAGATCCATGAGTGGGCACTGCATAGATGCATGCACATCTGCCCCACAGTTCCACGGAATGCGAGCAGGAGACAGACTGTCAGAGTAATTCCCTGTCATATCTGTGAGAAAAGCACCAGGATGATACACCACAAATAATGGTAGACCCCCTGTCCTGTAGCCATCAGGCAGAGGGAGGGGACCTAAGAGATGGGGAGGAATGGATACAGGTCCCAGCTCAGCATCACAGGCAAACTTCTTCTCTACCTACCTCACCTTCCCAGGTGCCCTTATGCAGTAGGTTTGAGGCTCTGGAAATTGAGGGAGAGGTGAGTGAGGATGTGGTGGAAGTTGCACCTAGGAGACTGCCTAGGGTGAGGTGGTCAATTCCATGCCTCAAGATTGTCTCTGTCAAGAAGGAAAGAAGGGTAATTGTCGTAGGTGACTCCCATCTGAGGGGAACAGAGGGCCCCATATGTTGGCCATACCCTAGCCATAGGGAAGTCTGCTGCCTACCTGGGGCCCAGGTCAAGGACATTACCAGAAAACTTCCTGGCTTGGTTCACTCCTCTGGTTATTATCCTTTACTGCTAGTTTAGGCTGGCTGAGAGAAGCCTGAGGGCTATCAAAAGGGACTTCAGGGGATTAGAACAGATGGTGGATGGAGCAGGAAAACAAGTGGTGTTCGCCTCTATCCCTTCAGTGGCAGCAAGGGATACTGAGAAGACCAGGAAAACCCATCTGATAAATACATGGCTAAGTGGCTGGTGCCACCACAGGAATTTTGGCTTTTACAATCATGGGGCAGTTTACTTGTTGCCTGGCCTGATGGTTGCTGATGGGGTCCACCCAGGACAAAGGTGGAAGAGGATTCTGGCCCAGGAGTTGCTTGGGCTCATTGACAGGGCTATAAACTAGGTTTGAAGGGGGAAGGGGGTAATAGTGAGCCTGCCCACAACAATGTGTGGGATGACAGAACTAAGTTAGAAGGACAAGGTGCTAGTGGGGGCCCTTAACCCCTGCTGCATCTCATGATGATGAAGGCAACAGGGAGACTTGAAGGATGCAAGAAGGGCCCCACAGTAAATGATGAGAAAAGGGCTTCACAGGAACTGGGGATAGAGATAGAGGTAGCTGACAGAAGCAAATATGTAGAGGTTGTTAGAAGAATGGTGATTGCAGACACTGGGTCTGAGACAATGAGGGGGGTAGAGAACATAAAGATAAGAGTTTGAGAACAGCCCGAGGACGTCTGGCAGGGAGGTGATAAGATGTCCTCAGGGCAAGCTAGAACCAGTTGGGGGGCTGACCCTCCTGCGAGGTCAGAAGTTTACAGAGAGGAAGGCTACAAGCCTTCGTGAGGATGGTGATGATTCTTCATTGTCGCCATTGTGATTCATTTACATTTTTGTATGAATTTATGAATGGGGATGACGAATCCATAGCGAGATGCCCATTCCATTTGGGGAATGAATGTCAACTCGTCCATGTAATATTGTGTTCTGCTTGCGAGGAGGTGTGTGAGGGAGGTGGGTAAATCAGTGCTGGTTCTGTGGCAAGGTGTATATAAATGAATGATACAGATTGTTAGGGGAAAGTTGTATGGTTATATGAGAGTTTGGAAAGTGAAAAGTTTGGGAAGGACACAGGCTGAGGAATGCAAAGATGAGCAGAGTGTAACAGGGATGTCAGGACTGAAGAGAGGTGAGTGATAAGAAGGAAAAAAAAAAACAACAGAAAAAAACACCTGATTGAGAAACAGAGATAGTAAGGAAATTGGGAATAACAGCAGCTGGTTACTTTCACAGCACTAGAGCAGGGCCATAGGACCCAGAGATCCCCTTAGAGAGAGGTGGGGGGGCTGGTAGAGTCCAGGGAGGGCTCTGCCCCACTGGAATGAAAGCAGTGTGCAAACTGCAGGGAAATGGGACACTGGTGGAGAAATCCTATCAAGCTGAGTGAGAAGGTGTCTCCAGGCTGTCTCTGGTTGCAAAGCTGAATGATGGGAACCTGGGAAGTTTACCCAAGCAGATCCACTGATTAACTTGCAGCTAGGGGAGCAGGATAAAGAGGTTTATTTTCTGGTGTGTATGGGTGCCTCTTACCACCCGTAGATGATTTTGTAACAGTAGTAGGAGCTGCTGCCCAATAAGAAAGGGCTTACTTTTTGGGATCAATTTAATATAGGCTGAGAAAACAAGTAGGAATACATAAATTCTTGTACATGTCAGGTTACTCTAGCAAGATTTATTACAACAAATTAATGCAGAGATTACATTCAATAAAACTGGAAGTAAGGGTCAAATAATACTAACTGATTGAGAATTTTAAGTCTACCTTTAACACAAACTGGGAAAAACAAGGTTGTAGCCCCAGAAGTTAGAGAAATCTTGAATAAGATATGCTTAGGAGAATGGGTATCAGTGATACCTGGCAGAGCCAAAAATGCAGCCCTAAATAGAAGTTAAGTTAAAAGCAAGAGTTAGCCCAGTCAGGGTAAAGCAGTGCCCTTTGAGGATATGTGATTGTAGCCAAAGAAAATCCAACTAAAGCAAGTGCTATAGTTTGGTACAAGATTTGAGGGCAAATAGTAGAATTGTTGAATGCATGCACTCAGTGGTGGCACATCCATACACTGTATTAATCAAGTTAAGGAACGATTAGGTGGAGTTTACCTTCTGGATTTGAAGGATGCCTTTTCTGCCTGGTTTGGCCAAAGGAAACCTAAGGTCATTTGCCTTTGAATAGGAAAACCCCAAGATGGGGAGAAAAAGACTCAGTTAACCTGGACAGTGTTACCCAGGGTTGTGAGAACAGCTCAATGATTTTTGAGAGCAGGTCAACTAGTGAGCCTGAGACTTGGGTTCCTCCATCCCAGGGTGAAACTTTACTGCAGTACATGGATGTCACAAAAACAAAAGAGGTCTGCGTGCACTGGACTGTGAGTTTGCTGATTTTCTTGGTTTAAATGATTATCAAGTTTCTCAACAGAAAGCACAAATAACTCAGCAGCAAGTGATGTGTTTGGGATATGAGATTACAGCTGGACTTCAAACCTTAAGGACTGTCAGGAAAGAAGCCATTTGCCAAACCCCTGAGCCACAAACTGCCAAGGAACTCTGTACGTTCCCAGGAATGACAGGATGGTGCCAACTGTGGATACACAGCTACCAGACATGACTAAACACTTCTGTCTGTTCTTGTATGAAAAACAAGGAATAGCCCTGGGAGTCCTTGCCCAGAACCATGAACCATATTGAAGGGCAGTGTCATACTTCTCCAAATAGCTTTATGAAGTGAGTAAAGGATAGCCAGGGTGCTTGAAGGTGGTGGCTGCACTAGTACTCAATATTCAAGAAGCCAGTAAATTTATGCTAGGCCAAATAATAACAGTTTTAATATCTCATACAGTATCTATTGTATTGGAGATAAAAAGTGGGCATTGGCTCTCACCCCAAAGGTTCCTGAAATCCAGGCCATCCTGGTAGAGCAAGATGATGTAGAAATAATTGTAACTAATATTGTCAACCCAGCATCTTTCCTTAGCGGAACTCCTGGAGAACCAATATTTCATGACTGCTTGGAAACAACTGGAGCTGCATATTCCAGCCAGTCAGACCTGAAGGACGAACCGTTAAAAGATACAGAAGACACCTGGTTTACCAATGGTAGCAGTTTTGGTAGACAAAGAAACTGTAAAGAAACATATGCAGTAACTGCTACTGGCAAGGTAATCAAAGCACAACCATTACCTGTGGGGACTTTCCCTCAGAAGGCTGAAATAACTGCATGGACAAGAGCCTTAATTATATGGACAGATGCTAATTATGTATTTGGGATGCTACACGCTCATAGTACCATCTGGAAAGAGCAAGAATTGCTCACACACAAGGAAAACAGCATGATGTAAACCTACCAAAGAGCATGGCTATTATACATTGTAAAAGATATCAGAAAGGTAACACTGTACAGGAAACTGGAAATAAGATGATGGGTCAGGTGGCAGAACAAGTAGTTGAAGGCGTCTTTAATTCCAGACGGTAAAACTAAAATCTCTGAATCTGAGTCAGAACCTGTAAAATATTCTCAAGTGGATAGAAATCTAATTAATGATTTAGAAGGGGAGAGAGGAAGCTGACAGATGGATGCATGCCCAGATGGACGCATTGTTATGTAGAGTCTTGCATCTGTAAGTCTTGCATCTTGCAAGTGTAGAGTCTTGCATCTGGGGAGGAATAATTCCATGCACCAGTACAGGTTGGGGGATGAGCTGCTGGAGGGGAGCTCTGCGGAAAGGGACCTGGGTGTCCTGGTGGATGACAGGTTGGCCATGAGCCAGCAGTGTGCCCTTGTGGCCAAAAAGGCCAATGGCTTACTGGGATGCATTAAAAAGAGCGTGTCTAGCAGGTCGAAGGAGGTGATCCTCCCCCTCTACTCTGCCCTGGTAAGACCTCATCTGGAGTACTGCGTCCAGTTCTGGGCTCCCCAGTACAAAAAAGACAGGGATCTCTTGGAAAGAGTCCAGCGGAGGGCCACGAAGATGGTGAAGGGCCTGGAGCATCTCTCCTATGAAGAAAGGCTGAGTGAACTGGGTCTGTTCAGCCTTGAGAAAAGAAGACTGAGAGGGGACCTGATCCAGGTCTATAAATATCTAAGGTGTGGGGGGCAGAATGGCGAGGCCAGACTGTTTTCAGTGGTGAGTGGAGACAGGACAAGGGGAAACGGCCGGAAACTGGAGCATAGGAAGTTCCGCACAAACATGCGCAAGAACTTCTTTACAGTGAGGGTGACGGAGCACTGGAACAGGCTGCCCAGGGAGGTGGTGGAGTCTCCTTCTCTGGAGATGTTCAAGACCTGCCTGGACGCCTACCTGTGCGACCTACTGTAGGGAACCTGCTTTGGCAGGGGGGTTGGACTCGATGATCTCTGGAGGTCCCTTCCAACCCCTACAATTCTGTGATTCTGTGATTCTGTGATTGTTATGCCCTTTAGTATTTTACGGAAATTGGTTCTAAGGGAGGGTGAGAAAATACATTGGGCAAACAAGCACTACAAAGTACGATCCTAGTACCAGGAACGGGGAACAAGTGGGTCTATTGGGAAAGGGAACCTTCTAGGGCAAGACTGGCAAATTGATTTGTCAGAACTCCCAAGAAAAGGGGGGTATCGCTGTATGTTGGTACTGATACCTTTTTACAGTGGCCAGAGGCATTCCCTTGTAGAACTAATAAGGCACATGGGGTAACTAAAGTATTGTTACAGTAGGTTATTCCAAGATGCTGAGAAACTGCTTGGTCTGTCAAGGAAAGTGCACCATCAAAAGTTAAACTCATAAAGAAAAGATGAGTTGGTTACTAATTTGCTTTTTCTCAGTGTACATGGGGTGGTGTCTGTGGCAAGTTGATGTTGCGTGCTGTTACATTTTGCATTTCGGTTGTAATAGTACTATGTTTTGTGTTGTTGTAGGTGGTAATGTTGTACCTCTATTTGTTATATTTATTTATTTGTTTGTTATTATTAAATGTATGATTGTCATTCTTCTTCCTTCTATTTGGATCAACCTTACATTGCCATATTTAACAGTAGCCACTATTAAGGAAAGGAATAATACTCTCATTAGTGGGCATGAATATAATAATGGAAGTAATATAGTGAGTAAGTGTCATTTGGGTAAAGGTTTCTGGTGGCTGTGCGGAGATGGGAGATCTCGAAAATCAGTACCAAGAAATTGGAAAGGACATTGTATAGGAGGAAATTTAGCACCTCCTACAAGCACCCATCCAAGACAACTCCCACCAGGCATAGTGAGAACTATGTGGAACCAGTATCAAAATCCAAGGAGGGTTAAAAGGGTAAATAACCGATTGGTAAGGTATAATACAGGATACCATAGCTTCGTGAGAGCCCTTATCCCAGTCTTAGGAGTAGTACTTCTGGAAAAGGCTATAGTGAAACTTTAGAAATGACTGAGAATGCTACGGCAGATGCCCTACGGGCAATCCAAGAGGAGGTATCCTCTTTATCCAAAGTTGTATTGCAAAGTAAAACGGTGCTGGATTTGTTAACTGCAAAGGAAGGGGGAATGTGTACTCTAATAAACCAAAGTTGTGTATATATAAACAAGGATCAGAGGATTGAAACAGATTTAGGAAAAATTTGTGAACAAACAAAAGTCTTGCATGAAGTAAGCAGGGATAACACTAATTGGGGAATGGCTTTCTCTGCACTATGGGATAAACTTACTAGTTGGTTACCAAATCTCGGAGGGCTAAAGCAACTTTTCTTGGCAAAGTATAGCTCTATTCTTCTTGGTAGGTTTTACGTGTTTAGCCCTAAGGTGCTCATTGTGCTTATGTCAGAACACAGGGAAGGAGTATGAAAAGTGGAAGAGGCATGAGCTGAAACAAAAGGTGGAGAGTGGGGCATATTTCAGAACTCATTAGAGAAGTATGGGGTAATTTAGCAGTCAAAAGTCCTGCTAGATTAAAGAAAAGGGGGGGAATTGAAGGATGAGAGAAGGGTTTCACAGGAACTGGGGATAGAGATAGAGGTAGTTGACAGAAGCAAATATGTAGAGGTTGTTAGAAGAATGGCGATTGCAGACACTGGGTCTGAGACAATGAGGGGGGGTAGAGAACACAAAGATAAGAGTTTGAGTACAGCCCGAGGACGTCTGGCAGGGAGGTGATAAGATGTCCTCAGGGCAAGCTAGAACAAGTTGGGGGGTAGCCCCTCCTGCAGGGTCAGAAGTTTACAGAGAGAAAGGCTAGGAGCCTTTGTGAGGAAGGAGATGATTCTTCATCTCATGACCACCAGGAGGAGACTCCCACGACTCACTACGCACGTGTGAGGGAAAGGGACCACATGCTAATGGGTTCTCGGAAATCTAATGAATGTGCATCCGAATTCCGGGAAACAATTGATTATGTATTAGTTCGGCCTATATATGTACCACGCTTTTGCTTCCCAGTGTGCAAGTTTGCTGGAGCTATCCCCCTTGCACCAGGGTGTATGCGCATCGCTAATAAAAACATACCTGATCTATATCCTTATTCAGGTTATAGGGTTTGATTTCCACACATCAGACTCAAGGTAAATACTACATAGAAATTAAGGACTTATCCTCCAAGAAGGTGACAAGATCAGCTGCACAACTGAAGTGCCTCTACACAAACACATGCACCTTGGGAAACCACTGTGCTACTGGAAAACCACAACATAGTTGCTGTTACTGAAACCTGGTGGGATGATTCCCACAACTGAAATGTGGCTATTGACAGCTACAAGCTGTTCCGAAGGGACAGGAGAGGAAGGGGGTGAGGAGGCATCAAGGAAGGATGAGAGTGAAGAGCTGCCCCTGGAGAATGGCCATGAGCAAGTCAAAGCCTATGGGTGAGACCAAGGCAACAAAGGAAGTCTTGTGGTTGGGGACTACTACAGGCCACCCAATCAAGCAGAGCCTGTTGATGAAGCCTGCTTCCTTTAGCTACTGTAGGTGTTGCGATTGCAGGCTCTTGTTCTGCTGCTGACATCTGCTGGAAAAGTAGCATGGCAAGCTGTAGGTGATCCAGGAGGCTCCTGGAATGCACTGAGGATATGATTGAGGCTGAGACCAGGGAGGTGCAACGCTGGACCTGTTCCTCATTAATGCTAGTGAACTGTCCCTGTCACAGAGTTATCTCTAGGTCTATTTGTATCCGTGACGGGAACAGCAGGCCCATAGACCTCAAAAAAAAGAGGGGGGGATGATGGGGTGTCAATAGTTTACAGGATGGTTCAGACCAGTGCCATGACTAACGGGGCAGGGGGACCCACCGACCCACGCCCCAGGAAAGGGGAAAAGGGGGAAGGGTAAGGAGATGAGAGATGGGCCTAAAAACAAAACAGCGGCAATGATATGAGGAGGAAAGTTAATTTACTAAATATGATATCGGAATGCAAGGTAAAAAAATCATAGAATCATAGAATCATAGAATCACCAAGGTTGGAAAAGACCTAAAAGATCATCCAGTCCAACCGTTCACCTATTCCCAATAGCTCCCATTAAACCATGTCCCTCAACACGACATCCAGCCATTCCTTGAACACCCCCAGGCTCGGTGACTCCACCACCTCCCTGGGCAGTCCATTCCAGTGCCTGACCACCCTTTCTGAAAAGTAATACTTCCTAATGTCCAGCCTGAATCTCCCCTGCCGTAGCTTGAAGCCATTCCCTCTGGTCCTATCACTAATGACACGAGAGAAGAGGCCGACCCCCAGCTCACTACAACCTCCCTTCAGGAAGCTATAGAGAGCAATGAGGTCTCCCCTGAGCCTCCTCTTCTCCAGGCTGAACATTCCCAGCTCCTTCAGCCTCTCCTCATATGGCCTATGTTCCAGACCCCTCACCAGCTTTGTTGCCCTCCTTTGAACACGTTCCAGGGCCTCAATATCTTTCTTGCAGTGAGGGGCCCAAAACTAGACACAGTACTCGAGGTGCGGCCTCACTAGTGCTGAATATAGGGGAACAATCACCTCTCTGCTCCTGCTTGCAACACTGTTTCTGATGCAAGCCAGGATGCCATTGGCCTTCTTGGCCACCTGGGCACACTGTCGGCTCGTGTTCAGCCGAGCATCAATCAATACCCCCAGGTCCATTTCCTCTACGCAGTCCTCCAGCCACACCGCCCCAAGCCTGTAGCATCGCCTGGGGTTGTTGTAGCCGAAATGCAGGACCCGGCATTTGGCTTTGCTGAAACTCATCCCATTGGCTTCAGCCCAGCTCTCCAGCCTGTCCAGCCTGTCCAGGTCCCTCTGTATGGCCTCGCTACCCCCAGGCAGATCCACACTTCCAGCCAATAAATATTATTATACAATAATATATTTTTATATATTATACAAATATACAAAATATTATACAATATAATTGGAATTGAGGCTAATAAATCAAATAAAATGAGAGAGTGTCCAAAACTGAAGGCCTTACTCTAAAGGTGAAGGCAAGATGGATAGGGAAACATGCACTGCTGAGACAAGCAGCAAAAAAAGAGAGCAATCTAGTGACTTGCAAGCAGTTTTTTCTTTCTCTCTGAACAGAAAACAGAAACACAAAGTCCTTTGGGGTATGTAGTTGTTCTTTTCTGAGAACCAGGTCCCCATGAAAATCAGCAGTCCACAGAACTGGAGCATTAACTCTAACTCCCAGTGCTTTACATGATGTTATGATGTGGAATACTGATAACAAAAATCATAAAACCATGAGAGTCCCACATGACATTCTGGTTGCCAATTGGAGAAAAATTAATTTGATAGATGGACTACTTGTTAGATAAGGAATTGGCTGGATGGTCACATTCAGAGAGTTGCAGTCAGCAATGAGGCAGGCCTCATTGAAAGATCTTTAAACTAGGTAAGAAGGGGGAAGGGGACAAAATGAGGACTGCTGAGGTTCAGGTAGTTCGAGCTTCAAAAGTGAACTTGATGGGTGACGAGGGTGGAGTTCGAAGGGATGGAGTGTGGCAGGGGAATGCTGCCTCCCTGAAGTGTCTATACACTAATGCGCGCAGTATGGGAAATAAACAGGAAGAGTTGGAGATCTGCGTGCGGTCACATGGCTATGATCTCAATGCGATCACAGAGACGTGGTGGGACAGCTCACATGACTGGAATGTTGTCATGGAGGGCTATGTGCTTTTTAGGAAAGATCGGCCGGCGAGGCGGGGTGGTGGAGTTGCTCTTTATGTAAGAGAGCAGCTTGAATGTATTGAACTCCACCTGGGGGAGAGTGGTGTAGCAGTGGAGAGCTTGTGGGTAAGAATCAAGGGGCGGGCTGATATGGCTGACACCGTTGTGGGTGTGTCACGGAGTTGACCAGATCAATCTATGTCCGTGACAGGGGCAACACGCCTCTGCCCTCCCCCCCCACCCCAGTCCCACAAAAATGGGAAGGAAGGAAGGGAGGAAGGAAGGGAGGAAAAGAGCAGCGGCAACAATCTATGGAGGAAAACTTATTTTACTATAATATCGGAATACAAGATAACACAATATATACAATTTAATTGAAATTGAGATGAATAAATCAGACAAGGTGAGAGAGGGAGAGTTCCCGGGACCGAGTCAAACCTGAAAAGCTTGGAACGGCTAGGAAAGCAACTGCAGCACCCACTGTCAGGCAGCAAGAGAGCGCCCCCCCCACCCGGAAGGGCCAGATCCCGTGACTTCTGTAATGTACAGGGATAGGTACCTGGGATTGGGGCAGTGACACTGTAATACCCCTTACAATACATGATGTTTTGATGTGGAATACTGAAACCATAAATAAACAAACCAAAAACAAAAACATAGAACCATGACATTCCACCCCTTATTCTACATTGTTACATCATGCTTAAAATATATATACATATATACAAACAAACAAAAATGATTAAAATGCACACATGGCTATATACATATACATAGAATTAGTAACTGCACTCCCCCGGCATCAAGTTTCCTTGTGGTACACATTGGACATCCCCTTTCTTCTGCATAACCCACCATGTGGATCCTGGTCCCTGGGCAAAAACTGTACCACGGAGAGGTTTGCCCTTTCCAGAAGCTGGAAGAACCCAAACTGCCTTTCCTAACATGTTCTTTACATGTACAACAGGGACTTTATCTCCCTCTACGGTATGTAGGGAATTGGATTGGTTAGGACCATCACGATTGATAGATCCTGTGGTATTGACTAACCAGGTGGCTTCTGCCAAATGCTTCTCCCAGTGCTTAAATGTTCCGCCACCCAGTGCTTTTAGCATCGTTTTTAACAATCCATTGTATCGTTCAATTTTAACAGAGGCTGGTGCATGGTAGGGAATATGGTAAATCCACTCAATGCCATGATCTTTGGCCCAAGTATTTACAAGAGAATTTTTGAAATGAGTCCCATTATCTGACTCAATCCTTTCTGGGGTGCCATGTCGCCACAGGACTTGTTTCTCAAGACCCAGAATGGTGTTTCGGGCGGTAGCATGGAGTACTGCATATGTTTCAAGCCACCCAGTGGTTGCCTCCACCATAGTAAGCACATAATGCTTACCATTGCGAGATCGTGGCAAGGTGATATAATCAACCTGCCATGCCTCCCCATATTTGTACTTTTGCCATCGCCCTTCCTCCCACAGAGGTTTCATCCTCTTGGCTTGTTTGATGATGGCACATGTTTCACAGTTATGAATAACCTGTGCAATGGCATCCATAGTTAAGTCCACCCCTCGGTCTCTAGCCCATTTGTATGTTGCATCTCTCCCTTGATGACCTGAGGTCTCATGGGCCCACCGAGCTAGAAATAATTCACCCTTGTTCTGCCAGTCCAGGTCTATTTGAGCCACCTCAATTTTTGCTGCTCGGTCTACCTGATGGTTATTTTGCTGTTCTTCAGTAGCCCGACTCTTGGGCACATGAGCATCTACATGGCGCACCTTTACAACTATAGTCTTTGTTCGGGCAGCAATGTCTTTCCACAGTTCAGCAGCCCAAATAGGTTTACCCCTTCTTTGCCAGTTATTTTGCTCCCACTGCTGTAACCCCCATAAGGCATTCGCTACCATCCACGAGTCAGTGTAAAGATAGAGCATTGGCCACCTCTCCCGTTCAGCAACATCTAAGGCCAGTTGGACAGTCTTTACCTCTGCAAATTGGCTTGATTCTCCATTCCCTTCAGTGGCCTCTGCAACTTGTCGTGTGGGGCTCCACACAGCAGATTTCCATCTGCGATGCTTTCCCACAATACGACACGATCCATCTGTGAACAGGGCATATTTCTTTTCATTCTCTGGTAGTTCATTGTATGGTGGGGCTTCTTTAGCACGGGATACTTCTTCTCCGGTGGTGTTCCAAACTTTTTACCTTCAGGCCAGTCCATGATGATCTCTAGGATTCCTGGACGGCTGAGGTTCCCCATCCGCGCTCGCTGTGTAATCAACGCAATCCACTTACTCCAAGTGGCATCAGTAGCCTGATGGGTGGAGGGAACCTTTCCTTTAAACATCCAGTTCAGCACTAGCAGTCGAGGTGACAGAAGGAGCTGTGTTTCAGTACCGACTACTTCAGAAGCAGCCCGAACCCCCTCATATGCAGCTAAGATCTCCTTTTCAGTTGGAGTGTAGCACTCTTCAGACCCTCTGTATGCCCGACTCCAGAATCCCAGGAGTCGGCCTCGTGTCTCTCCTGAGGCTCTTTGCCACAAACTCCAAGTGGGACCATTCTCTCCAGCAGCAGTGTAGAGGATGTTCTTTATACCCTGTCCCGTCCGTACTGGCCCTAGGGCCACGGCACAGGCTATCTCCTGTTTAATCTGTTCAAAAGCCTGCTGCTCCTCAGGGCCCCATGTAAACTCATTTCTCATTCGTGTCACATAATAAAGGGGGCTTACAATGAGGCTGTAGTTTGGAACATGCATTCTCCAAAAGCCCACTGCACCCAGAAACGATTGTGTCTCTCTTTTGCTAGTGGGTGGAGACATAGCAGTGATTTTGTCGATCACATCTGTCGGGATGTGACGACGGCCATCTTGCCACTTTATACCTAGGAATTGAATCTCCTGGGCAGGTCCTTTCACTTTGCTTCGCTTAATAGCAAAACCAGCACTCAGAAGAATTTGGATCATTCTCTCTCCTTTTGTAAAAACTTCTTCTGCTGTATCGCCCCACACAATGATGTCATCAGTGTACTACAGGTGCACAGGAGCACTGCCCTGTTCCAATACAGTTTGGATCAACCCATGGCAAATGGTTGGGCTGTGTTTCCACCCCTGGGGCAAACGGTTCCAGGTATACTGAATGCCCCTCCAGGTGAAAGCAAACTGTGGCTTACATTCTTTGGCCAAAGGAATGGAAAAGAAGGCATTAGCAATGTCAATGGTGGCATACCATTTGGCCGCTTTTGACTCCAGTTCATACTGAAGTTCTAACATGTCCCGCACAGCAGCACTCAGTGGGGGTGTGACTTCATTCAGGCCATGGTAGTCCACCGTCAGCCTCCATTCTCCACTGGCTTTACGCACTGGCCATATGGGGCTGTTAAAAGGTGAGTGAGTTTTGCTGATCATTCCCTGGCTCTCTAGTTGACGAATTAACTTATGAATGGGGAGCAAAGAATCCCTGTTGGTGCGGTACTGCCGCCTGTGCACCGTTTTTGTAGCAATCGGTACCTGTTGCTCTTTTACTCGCAGCAGCCCCACAACAGACGGATCTTCTGACAGGCCAGGCAAAACAGACAGCTGCTTAATGTTGTCTGTGTCCACAGCAGCTATTCCAAAGGCCCATCGATACCCCTTAGGATCCTTGAAATGCCCCCTTCTGAGATAATCAATACCTAGTATACATGGAGCCCCTGGGCCCGTCACAATAGGATGTTTTTGCCAGTCCTTACCAGTGAGGCTTATCTCAGCCTCCAACACAGTCAATTCTTGAGAGCCCCCGGTCACTCCAGAAATATGGATTGATTCTGTCCCTTCATGACTCGAGGGCATCAGAGTGCACTGTGCACCAGTGTCCACCAGGGCCTTATATTTCAGTGGTTCTGATGTGCCAGGCCATCGAATCCACACAGTCCAATATACTTTATTATCCCTTTCCCCCCCCTGACTGAGGGCAGGGCCCCTCTATTCATTACCTGTGGTAACTGGAGCAACTGCACTGGTGGTTTATCTGCCTTGTAATTCTTTCACCCGGGCTCGCAGTACAGCAGTAGGTTCACGGTGCCACTTCGTCATGTCTTCTCCATGGTCACGTAGGTAATACCATAAGACAATTCGTGGTGTATTATCCCTTACTTGAGCTGGAGAGCGTTTGCTTCTAACAGCTGAGATTTTTGATGATGCACGTGAGAAGGAAGGTTCATCGTCTTTAGTTAGGTGGGCTCGCATCATCTCCTTCATCTCCTTGATCTCCTTTGCTAGACTCATTTGATTATCCTGATCTTCATCAAGCATTTCTGATACTGCTACAGGTTTGTCACGGTTAATCAGTTGAGACACTTGCTCCGTCATTTTTGATATAGCAGCAACGGCAGCATGAATTGGGGACAGCAATTGTTCGTAGTTTTGGAGCGTAACAATTAATTCATAAACTAAAGGCGTTCTCTGTTGTTCCTGGTATCTGTCACATGCTGACATTAGTGTAGAGGCATATTTGTCCGGCGCTGTTGTCACGATTTTCTGCCATATCTCAGGCGTTGTCCTCACTTTTTCAGGGTGGCGGTTTTGGTGTGGGTGGTTAGGAACGAAGTTAGGGTCATGCAACATTTCCACCACGCCTATTTCCCTCAAATACTGGATACCCTTTTCCACTGTATCCCATTTTTTCATCGCAATCTTCAAGCCATTTTTGAAGGGATACTTTTCCTTCACGGCTATTAACACTCGTTCCCAGAGGGACGCAGCCTCATCCGAACATCGACTAATTCCTCTATCAATAGCTGGATCTCTGGCAATGGCACCTAGTTGGCGAGCTTCATTACCATCCAGAGACAAGCTATGGGCCCCACTGTCCCAACACCGAACCAACCAGGAAACAAGACTTTCATTCAGGCGCCGTGTGAACTCCTTTCTTGAACCTTGGATTTCAGTCATCTTTAGAGGCCGGCGAGTAGTAATAGAGACTTCCTCTTCATCACTCTCTTCTGCATGTCTCTTAGTTTTCCCTTTTGCCTTTCGCGATGGTGGTGGTTCTGAGGAGGGCCCCTCCCCTGGATCTTCCTCCTCCTCCTCCTCCTCTTCTCTTTTTCGTTCAAGACACGAAGACACTCGTTTCCATTTCTTGCCCTCCACAGGAGCAACTGGTATTGTTACTGGTGTCTCCTTTAATTGATTAGATTTGACTTGGGGATTATCCCCTTTGGCTTGAACCTCAGCTCGGAAACTCTCTCTCTCCAGAATGGTATTATATAGGGCACAGTAAGCACAAGCCAAACCCCAAATAAGTTGTACCTCCTTAGATTTATGTAAGCCGCATAGTCCCTGACTCAAATACTGGCTTAGTTTCTCAGGATCGCACAGGTGTTCAAGAGTAAAATCCCATGACACTGCGGGTCCCCATGCTTCTAAAACCTTTCCTAAACCTCTCCATATTCCCTGCCAGTCATCATTCTCTAGTTTTGGAGTAGACTCCTTATTACAAATGCGTTGGAGTACATTCAGGAAAATTAACGACATGCACACCAACATGAGTATTAATTCAAGATTCGAAAAACGTTTGACAAACCGAGAAGAAAACCTGGAGACTGGTCTGAACATTGTGTTGTTTGTAAAATTACCTATTCCATTTGGGATGTAGCTGTTTGTGAAATTAGCCATTCCTTCTGGGATGTAGTTGTTTGTGAAATTAGCCATTCCTTCCGGGATGTAAATGTCAAAATTCAAATCATACCACATTGCAAGTAGGTAAAACATAGGTGTCTCCATCAGTGCCCTTAGGTAGCTATATACGGATGCAATTCCAAAACACACAAGTGTGAGATGGATTATTGGCCAGTAGGTTGTGAGTAACACCATTGCTTTAAATCCTTTACACAGTGCCCCCACGATAACGAGTGGGTTCATCGGTGGTGCCTGCTAAAAAGGGGTTAATGAATTGAAGCTAACAAGAGGAGGGAAAAAAAAAAGAAAAAAGGCACTACCCAGACAAAGTAGTGCTCAAAGTTTACAAATATCCCAGAACACTGGCAGTACGCCTAATCTTTCAAGGTCAGGTTTTCCAGCACAGAAACCTGAACTACTGATAATGCTCCCTAACGAAGCTCTCTAAGAGCAGAGAGAAAAAGCGATTCGTTCTAAAAGCTAAAAAGCAGTCTTGCCCCTGTTCAGGCGCCAAAAATCTGTCACGGAGTTGACCAGATCAATCTATGTCCGTGACAGGGGCGACAGGCCTCTGCCCTCCCCCCCCCACCCCAGTCCCACAAAAATGGGAAAGAAGGAAGGGAGGAAAAGAACAGCGGCAATAATCTATGGAGGAAAACTTATTTTACTATAATATCGGAATACAAGATAACACAATATATACAATTTAATTGAAATTGAGATGAATAAATCAGACAAGGTGAGAGAGGGAGAGTTCCCGGGACCGAGTCAAACCTGAAAAGCTTGGAACGGCTAGGAAAGCACCTCCAGCACCCACTGCCAGGCAGCAAGAGAGCGCCCCCCCCACCCGGAAGGGCCAGATCCCGTGACTGCTGTAATGTACAGGGATAGGTACCTGGGATTGGGGCAGTGACACTTTAATGCCCCGTACACTACATGATGTTTTGATGTGGAATACTGAAATCCAAAAACAAAAAAAAACAAAAACAAAAACATAGAACCATGAGAGGGTGTGTGCTACAGGCCCCCTGATCGGGAGGAGGAGGTTGATGAGGCCTTCCACAAACAGTTGGAAGCAGCGTCACGATCCCAGGCGCTGGTGCTTATGGGGGACTTCAATTATCCAGATATTTGCTGGAAAAGCAATGTGGCCAGGCACGCGCGGTCCAGACAGTTCCTGTAATGTGTTGAAGACAACTTCCTGATGCAGGTGGTTGAGGAATCGACGAGGAGAGGGGTACTGCTGGACCTTATTCTCACTAATAGAGAAGGGCTTGTAAGGGAAGTAAAGGTCGGGGGCAGCTTGGGTTGTAGTGACCACGAGATGGTGGAGTTCAAGATCCTGAGTGGAAGAAGTAAAGCAAAAAGTAGGATTGCTATCCTGGACTTTAGGAGAGCCAACTTCGATCTCTTTCGGGGCCTACTTGGAGCTGTCTCATGGGCTAGGGTGTTGGAAGGCAAGGGGGCCTGTGAGAGCTGGTCAGCATTTAAGCAGCTCTTCTTCCAAGCTCAGGATCGGTGCGTCCCTGTGAGGAAGAAATCGGGAAAGGGTGGCAGGAGACCTGTGTGGATCACAGATCACAGAATCACCTGGGTTGGAAGGGACCCCAAGGATCATGTAGTTCCAACCCCCCTGCCTAGCAGGGCCACCAAACATACACATTCAGATCAGGTTGCCCAGGACCCCGTCCAACCTGGCCTTAAACACGTCCAAGGACGGGGCATCCACAACCTCCCTGGGCAGCCCGTTCCAGGGCCTAACCACTCTCCTAGTAAAGAACTTCCCCCTAACATCCAACCTAAATCTTCCCTCCTTCAACTTAAAACCATTTCCCCTAGTCCTGCTGTTGTCAGCCCTTTTGAAGAGTTTACTCCCCTCCTGGGTGTAGGTTCCCTTCAGGTATTGATAGGCTGCAATGAGGTCACCCCGCAGCCTTCTCTTCTCCAGGCTGAACAAGCCCACCTCCCTCAGCCTGTCCTCATAGGGGAGGTGCTCCAGCCCCCTGATCATCTTAGTCGCCCTCCTCTGGACCCTTTCCAAAATCTCAATGTCTTTCTTGTACTGAGGGCTCCACACCTGGACACAGTACTCCAGATGGGGCCTCACAAGAGCCGAGTAGAGAGGGACAATCACCTCCCTGTCCCTGCTGGCCACCCCTCTCCTGATGGAGCCCAGGATCCCATTTGCCTTTCGAGCTGCCAGAGCGCACTGCTGGCTCATGTTCAGTCTCTCGTCCATCAGGACCCCCAGGTCCTTCTCTGCCGAGCTGCTCTCAAGGACCACTCCTCCCAGCCTGTACAGGTGCCTGGGGTTCTTCCGGCCCAAATGCAAAACCTTGCACTTTGCCGTGTTGAACCTCATCAGGTTCACCCGAGCCCAGCCCTCCAGCCTGTCGAGGTCCCTCTGAATGGCATCCCTTCCTTCCACCGTATCAACCGCACCACTCAGCTTGGTGTCGTCAGCAAACTTGCTGAGGGTGCACTCAATTCCCTCATCGATGTCATTAATAAAGATGTTAAAGAGCACCGGTCCCAAGACAGACCCTTGGGGGACACCACTTGTTACCGGCCTCCACCTGGACATAGAGCCATTGACCACCACCCTCTGTCTGCGGCCTTTCAACCAATTGCTTATCCATCGGGTCGTCCACCCATCAAATCCACTTCCCTCCAATTTGGAGATGAGGATGTGGTGGGGGACCATGTCAAAGGCCTTGCTCAGGTCCAGGTAAATGACATCGGTCGCCTTCCCTTCGTCCACCAATGCCGTCACTCCATCATAGAAGGCCACAAGATTAGTTAGGCATGACCTTCCTTTGGTGAAGCCGTGCTGGCTGTCTCGGATCACATGCTCATTCTTTATGTGACCGAGCATGTTGTATGGATGTGGATGAGCAAGGAGCTCGTGCACAAACTCAAAGGAAAGAAGAAGGCCCATGAAATGTGGAAAAAGGGTCTGACTACTTGGGAAGAATACAGGAATGTTGTCAGGGTCTGCAGGGATGCGACAAGGAAGGCTAAAGCCTGCCTGGAATTAAATCTGGCAAAGGGGATAAAGGATAATAAAAAAGGTTTTTTCAAGTACACTAACAGTAAAAGGAAGACTAGGGAGAATGTGGCTCCCCTGCTAAGTGACGGGGGTGTTCTGGTAACGGGGGATGCTGAGAAGGCGGAGATACTGAATGCCTTCTTTGCTTCTGTCTTCAGTGAAAAAGCTCCCCCTCAGGAATCTGAGACCCTGGAGGTTAGTGAGAGGATCTGGGGAATGGAAAACCCCCCTTCTGTCAGGGAAGAGGTGGTCCAGGAGCGCCTAGGCAACACCAATGTTCACAAATCCATGGGACCTGATGGGATTCATCCACGGGTGCTGAGGGAGCTGGCAGAGGTGATTGCTGAACCGCTTTCTGTCATCTTTGAGAAGTCTTGGAAGACGGGGGAGGTGCCTGAAGACTGGAAGATAGCCAACGTCACCCCGGTCTTCAAAAAAGGCAAGAAGGAAGACCCAGGCAATTATAGGCCAGTCAGCCTCACCTCTGTCCCTGGAAAGGTGATGGAACAGCTTGTACTGGATGTCATCTCCAGACAACTGGAAGAAGAGGAGGTTATCAGGAGTAGTCAGCACGGGTTCACAAGGGGGAGGTCGTGCTTGACCAACCTGGTAGCCTTCTATGATGTTGTCTCTGGCTGGGTGGATAGGGGGAGAGCAGTGGATGTAGTCTACCTTGATTTCAGCAAGGCATTTGATACTGTCCCCCATGACGTCCTTATAACAAAGCTGAGGAAGTGTGGGATAGATGAGTGGACAGTGAGGTGGGTTGAGAACTGGCTGACTGGCAGAGCACAGAGGGTCGTTGTTGGCGGTGCAGAGTCCGGTTGGAGGCCTGTAACTAGCGGTGTTCCTCAGGGGTCTGTGCTGGGTCTGGTCTTGTTCAACATCTTCATCAATGACCTTGATGAGGGGATAATGGCCACCCTCAGCAAGTTTGCCGATGATATGAAGTTGGGAGGATTGGCTGACACGCCTGAAGGCTGTGTTGCCATTCAGCAAGACCTGGATAGGCTGGAGAGCTGGGCAGAAAAAAATCGGATGAGGTTTAACAAAAGCAAGTGTAGAGTCTTGCATCTGGGGAGGAATAATTCCATGCACCAGTACAGGTTGGGGGATGAGCTGCTGGAGGGGAGCTCTGCGGAAAGGGACCTGGGTGTCCTGGTGGATGACAGGTTGGCCATGAGCCAGCAGTGTGCCCTTGTGGCCAAAAAGGCCAATGGCTTACTGGGGTGCATTAAAAAGAGTGTGGCCAGCAGGTCAAAGGAGGTGATCCTCCCCCTCTATTCTGCCCTGGTAAGACCTCATCTGGAGCACTGCGTCCAGTTCTGGGCTCCCCGGTACAAAAAAGACAGGGATCTCTTGGAAAGAGTCCAGCGGAGGGCCACGAAGATGGTGAAGGGCCTGGAGCATCTCTCCTATGAAGAAAGGCTGAGTGAACTGGGTCTGTTCTGCCTTGAGAAAAGGAGACTGAGAGAGGACTTGATCCAGGTCTATAAATATCTAAGGTGTGGGGGGCTGAATGGCGAGGCAGGACTCTTTTCAGTGGTGAGTGGAGATAGGACAAGGGGAAACGGCTGGAAACTGCAGCATAAGAAGTTCCGCACAAACATGCGCAAGAACTTCTTTACAGTGAGGGTGACGGAGCACTGGAACAGGCTGCCCAGGGAGGTGGTGGAGTCTCCTTCTCTGGAGATGTTCAAGACCTGCCTGGATGCCTACCTGTGCGACCTACTGTAGGGAACCTGCTTTGGGTGCCAATGAAATGCATCCAAAAGTCCTAAAGGAATTGGCTGACATAGTCACCAAGCCACTCTCATTGATATCTGATAAGTCATGGCTGTCAGGTGACATGGCTGGGTGGGCTGCTTAATGGATGAAGTACTGGCTACAGGATTGAGTCCAGAGAGTAGTGGTCAATGGCTCAGTGTCTGGATGGATATTGATGAGTGGAGTGCCCCAGGGATCAGTGCTGGACGTCCTTTAATATCTTCATCAATTAGACTGACAGTGGGGCTGAGTGCACCCTCAGCAGTTTGCTGATGACACCACCAAGCTGCATGGTACAGATGCATGCCAGAGGGATGGGATGCCACCCAGAGACCCAGATATGGTGAACAGCGGGCACAGGAGAACCTCAGTGATCATAGTCACATAGACCTGCCTGGATGCCTACCTGTGCGACCTGCTGTAGGGAACCTGCTTTGGCAGGGGGGTTGTGATGGAGACCAGCTCAAGACACCTGGAACAGATGGGCTTAGGCTCTGATGGCACAAGAAGCAAAGTTTATTGTTGTTACAGTTTTTTTTTTTTTTTAATCTTTTAGCTACAGGAGTATACAATACTTAAATCAGATAGCATTCATGCAGCTGACAGCAATACATCATTACTTAACTCTTCCGTGGATTATGATTAAAAGGCATCCTCTTCACAGAACATGTTCTGCTCTTGGTCACGGAATGCAGAAGCTGTAACTTATGCTTGCCAGTTTCACATGGCAGTCCTTCCCTTTCAGGAGGAGCTGCACGTTCCCCATTTGACCCTTTCAGGCCAGCCAGGTCTGTTTTGCTTAACAGTCTTCCTCAGGGTTGGACACGATTTCTGGAGGTCCCTTCCAACCCCTACAATTCTGTGATTCTGTGGTAGCAGGGCTGTCAGTATCACGCATGTTCACTTGGAGCAATTTGTCTGCAAGGAGGAAGGATAGACCTAATATGGAAAGCATCTATTCTGCAATAACACAGACCTTACAAAATCACAAAATCATTAAAGTTCGAGAAGAGCTCCGAGGTCACCAAGTTCAACCTCAACCCATCCCTACCACGTCCACTGACCATGTCCTCAACTGCCATATCTCTACAGTTCTCAAACATCTCCAGGGACGACAGACTCCACCATCATCTTCAAACTATCATTATTTCTCATACAGAAACAAACACAGAATCAGTCAGAGAAACCTCAGAAGTAACAACCCTAAGGCAACTTTCAATAAAAACAAAAAAAAGACATTAGTAGAGATGTATAATCAAAGAATGTTAAGATACCATAATCATAGAATAAACAACAGAGTTTAACAAAGCAGACTATGCTAACAAAAGAGAATATATAAAAGACTTACCCCCTATGCTGGGCTCACTCACAACACACAAACACAGCAGACCTCCAAAAGTGATCCTTCCTCACTGGTAGCCAGCTCTTAAATAGGTCTAGGAGAGGTGGAGCCAGGCTCCACCCCTTCGGGCAGCACAGGTGAATTGCCTTCACCTGTGCTCCTCTGGCTGACTCATTGCTCATCTCAGGTGATCAATCAGAGGTTCAGTCCGTGACTCAGCATTTCCCATACAAGAGTCTATTACGGCAATCAGTCCTTTAAAGAACCATCCACAAAAAACTAATCACAAAGCAGAAATCAAGGTTTTCACAGCCTGAGCCCCATAGATACGGGAGAGCATGGGGCTGACCAACTCCCAAATGGCATTTGATCTTTCAATAGCTGAATTATAATACAGTAAATAACATAAAACACAATCATTCAGTAGAAGGAAAAGCTTTTGAGTTTCCAAGTAATTGAGGAGGGTGATGCTTGCTTCTTCCTTTCAACTATTAGATCAACAATGTGTTTCTTCTCTATAGCTTGCCAAATACTCACCAGATTCAGGAAAATAGGGTCTGATTTTTTATTGCTATCAAATCTGGAAGATTTTTGGACTGCTTTTCCAAACTCAGCAATGCCTCATGCATTGTCTGGGCAGCAAGGAAAATTAGTTGCAAGGGACAGAAGGGAGGGTGCTGACTAGGACAGTACACGCATCCCTTCTTCACACCACAGAAGGAAACCTGATAGTGGGATTCAGCATGATGCTGCAGCACAATGCACCATTCCATCCACCAAGTATGGTGTCATGGTTTTATGATTTTTGGTTATTGGTATTCTATATCATAACATCATGCAGTGCACTGGGAGTTAAAAAGTTAATGCTCCAGTTCCGGGCACCTGTCTAGAAGAGAAGAACTACATTCCCCAGAAGACTGCTGTTCTGTTATCATTCCTGCTCAGGAAGAACACATATAAGGCCTCGGTAGGTCACCTGATGTCTTTCTTTTCG
This sequence comes from Lagopus muta, assembly GCF_023343835.1. Lineage (NCBI taxonomy): Eukaryota > Metazoa > Chordata > Aves > Galliformes > Phasianidae > Lagopus > Lagopus muta. The sequence goes on from NC_064471.1 coordinate 5,028,243, forward strand.
ATCATCAGGCTCTCTTGTTGCTGCTTGTCCTGACTGCATGCCATTAGTGTAAGGCCTTCAGCTTTGTCGAATACTCTTTCTCTCATTATATTTGATTTATTAGCTTCAATTCTAATTATACTGTATTATAGTTTTTTATCTTGCATTCTGATACGATATTTAGTAAATTAGTTTGTTTCTCCTCAGATCATTGCTGCTGTTTCTAATTATTTGGGGTTCCCTATTTCCCCTTTTTAGAGGTGTGGATTTGTGAATCCCTCTGCCCCACTAGTCACAGAATTGGGCCAAATCAGCTTGTAAACTGTTGACATACAGATTTAAACAATCATCCTGTCACGGTTTTATGATTTTTGTTATCGGTATTCCACATCATAACATCATGTAGTGCATTGGGAGTTAAAGAGTTAATGCTCCAATTCCATGGATCATTGATAGTTCCAGGGTACCTTTCACAGAAGAGAAGAAATGCCAATGCCAGAAGATTTTCACTGTTCAGTTTCCGTTTTCCGTTTAGAGAAAAGATAAAACTGCTCATGAGTCTTGAGACTGTCCCTTGTTTTACTGCTCATCTCTGCAGTGTGTGCTCTCTAGCCGCCTTGCCTTCAGCATTACAGTAAGGCCTTTGGTTTATGACACTCTCTCTCTCATTTTAATTTATTTGCTAGCTTCAACATCTATTATATTGTATTATATTGTGTTATCTTGCATTCTGCTATCGTATTTCGTAAATTAGTATTCTCCCTTAGCTTGTTGCTGCTGTTTTGTTTTTAGGCCCATCTACCTACCTTTCCCCCACCCTGCTTTCCCCTATTTTGGGGCGGGGGTCTGTGGATCCTTCTGCCACACTAGTCAGAGAACCGATCTGAACTGGCCCAAAATAATTGACATTTATTGGTGCATCGGCCAGGAAAGATGTACTTTTAGAACAAATCTGTCTGTACTCTCACAGGGTTTTATTACAAAGTTTAGCTGTTATTTGTATTACAGCCCTGCAAATAAGTCCTTGAAGTCCAGGCAGGCAGCCAAAATTCTGGGATATTTATAAACTCTGAGTACTGCACATTTTTTTTTTTTTTTTTTTGGCACTGTGCCAACTTCCTTATTATCAGGGGTGATATGGGCTGATTTGGCCCAGTTCTGTGATTATCGGAGTGGAGGGACCCGTGGGTCTGCACCTCTGAAAAGGGGAAAATAAGGGGAGAGATGGGCCCCAAAAATAACAGTGGCAATGATCTGAGGAGAAACGAACTAAATAAGATATTTGAATGCAAGGTAACACACTATAATACAATATAATTAGAATTTGCGCTAATAAATCAATAGAATGAGACAGTGTGTCCAAAAACTGAAGGCCTTAAACTAATGCTGAGGCAAGATGTGCAGTCAGGACGAGCAGCAGGGACTTTATCTTTTCTCTGAATGCAAAGTCCTCTGGGGTATGCAGCTCTCTTCTTGGACAGGTACCCAGAACTGGAGCATTAACTCTTTAACTCCCAGTGCACTACATGATGTTATGATGTGGAATACAGATAACCAAAAATCATAAAACCATGACATTTATGTAAAGAGAAAAAAACATTTGCTTTCTCTTGTAAAACTGTTTTTCAAGAGATTGCATTCCATCATTTTTCCTCTTTTAATACTCAGAATGTACTGGGCCTTTACTAAGTTTGCCACTCTTCTCTTTGGAGCTATATGTATATATATAATAAATTAAAAACTGATGGAAATACCTATTTGGTATCTGCATATAGTGTGGTATGAATTGGACATTTAAAGTTATGTCTCAGAGGGAGTTGCTAATTTTACAGAACAAGTGATTTTTAAACTGGCTTCCAGTATCTCCCTTGAATTCCTTGTATGCTCATTCAATGATCATGTCAGATTCCCTGAGTGTACTGCTCATCATTTCACTCAGTATCTGTATTTATAATGTTTTCAGGAAGCCTTCCCCAAAGCTAGAGAATACTGAGTGGCAGGAAGTGTGGAGGGACTTGGGAGAGACTTCAGAGAGAGGGGTATCCCCGGTGTCATGGAACTTTACACCTGAACACCTGCAAGATCCTAAGAACCTAAGTAGGTATTTGAGACAGGGATGTTGCAGCTCAGATAGATCTGAGGAGGCTCAAAATATTTAGGGGCTGGATAGAGAGAAAGAGCATAAAAACTGCACAACCTGATGAATCACAGGAGGCACCAGTATCGATGTCAGTTACCCCTGTGCGAGGAAGGAAATGGAAACGGATGCCGCCTCACTTAGAATGAAAGGAAGAGGAGAAAAGAGAGGAAGAAGATCCAGGGGAGGGGCCCTCAACAAGACCACTGTCACAGACATCGAGGAAGGCAACAACAAAAACTAAAAGAGAAGAAGAAGGCAAGGAAGATATTGCCACCATTACTACTCGACCAAAAATGACTGAAATTCAAGGTTTGAGAAAAAATTTCTCACACCATCCCAGTGAACCCATTGTTGTTGGCTACTTCGATGTTGGGACAATTGAGCCAACAGTGTGTTGATAGATAGAATAGCTCACCAACAGCAAAGCATTGCTAAGGAGTCAGCCATTGACAGAGGTATTAGCAGACGTCTGGATGAGGTCTTCACCCTCTGGAAGCAGATGCTGTTAGCCATAAAGGAAAAACACCCCTTCAAAGAAGATCTGATGCCTGAGATAAAGAAATGGAATACTATGGAAAATTGCATCCATTATTTGAGAGAATGCGCCTTGGTGGAAATGTTACACAACCCCACATTCATTCCTGATGATCTACACCACGAACATGATTCTGAGAGAGTCAGGTGTACACCAAGTATGTGGTGTATATTCACAAAAACTGCACCTGAAAGGTATGCGAGTGCACTAGCACGAATGTATGGCAGAGTGCAAAGAAGACTCCTTTTAAATGAACTGATTATTAGACTTCATGACTTTGAGCAACATTTAAACTTTCCACAAGCTTATGTTTCAGCCATTTCAAAAGAAAATAAAAGTCTGGATAGAATGCAGAGTAAACAGGAAGACATGATGGAAGAAATGTCTATCTTGCATCATTGTGATGATCCCAATGAACCTGTGGTGGCATCAGAGACATGATGAGAATCAGGATTATCAAAACAGTCTACTGAAGGGGCTGATCAAATTGATTTGCACCCTATCTGTATCATCCAATACCTCAGCTATTAAAAGCAGATGTCCTCTTGCTCAAACAAGAAACAATAGTATGACTATCATATAGACGGCAGTACCACAATAACAGGGATTCCTTGCTCCCTACACATAAGTTGATTTGTCAACTAGAGAGTCAGGGAGGGATCAGCAAAACTCACTCACCTTTTAACAGCCCCATATGGCCAGTGCATAAAGCCAGTGGAGAATGGACACTGATGGTAGACTAGCATGGCCTGAATGAAGTCAGACTCCCACTGAGTGCTGCTGTACCAGACATGATACAACTCCTTTATGAATTGGAGTCAAAAGCAGCCAAGTGTTAGGCCACTACTGACATTGCAAGGTGAAAGGACATGCACAAGAAATTCAGATACTAGGAATAAAGTGGGAAGATGGGTGTTGTCACATCCCAGCAGATGCGATTGACAAAATTACTGCTATGTCTCCATCCACTAGTAAGAGAAACAATCTTTTCTGGGCATAGTGGGCTTTTGGAGAATGCATGTTCCAAACTACAGCCTTGCAGTGGAATTCCTAGGTCACACTCTGAAGCAGTATATGATCACTTGAGTGCCTGGAGTGAGGGGAACCTAGATCCACCCCTTCCTCTCTCCCCATCTCATCAGTGCTTCTGGGAACGCGTATGCAGTCTGAATCTGCATGCAGGTTTCCCCCTGCTTTTTCCTCCCTTCTCCCAGCACAGTAGAGTTTGAACTGAAGAGGACTATGTGTATGGGAACTGCTGAGTCAGGACCTGAACCTCTGATTGATCACCTGAGGCGAGCCATGAGTCAGCCAGAGAAGCACAGGTGAAGGCAATTCACCTGTGCTGCCGGAAGGGGTGGAGCCTGGCTCCACCTCTCCTAGACCTATTTAAGAGCTGGCTACTAATACAGAAGGATCTTTTCTGGAGATTGCCTCTTTTGGTGATTTGGAGGTGAGCCTAGCATAAGGGTAAGCTTTTCACATATTCTCCTTTGTTATCTTTGTTCCCTTTCCCTAACTCTCTTGATTATATTGTGATTGTAACCTCTTGATATCCATTGATTATACGCTTGGTGAGCCAGGCAGGCCATATGTACTAAAATTAACATCATGTCTTTTCTTTAGAATTTCCATATATGGGTCGAGGGGGAGAACAATGCTCCTCTAGAGAAAATGATTCCAGGGCAGATCCTAAGATTTGAGGGATAGCCCTATTATGAGTTAATTGCTATCATTGAAAAAGGGGGTCCCTTACGCGTTATGGGCAATATCTCCCCATATCGTATGGTGGATTATTTTTAAGGACTTGGCAAGGATGTCCTTACTACTAAAGAAAGACAACTGGCTGCCTCCATGGTGGCATGGCCATTATTAAGTGCCTTAAATCATGCTGATATAAGAAATAATATTTTAGAAACTGAAAACCAGCTTTTGAAAGACCGCATTGAAAAGCTGGAGCACGAACTTGGCGCTTTAACAGGAAGAAGCCAATTCTACATCTTCCCGTAGGCCAAATTCGTAACATTTCAATACATGATGACTAGACTCCTGAATCAACAGACTTCGTTGATCAGGAGAACAAGAAATCCAAATCAGACCTTGAATGTCCAATTCTGACTGATTCACTGGAAGTCTGTCCTGTCGTAACCCAGAAAACAAAAAAAGTACAGGACAGACCGGCAGGGGTGCCGCCTGATCAATGGCCCCCTGCCTAGACTCATTTACACGTAACGGCTCAGCCATACACGGCAACAGAATTGATGGACTTAGTACAGCGATTCTGGCAGAAGCCTAGAGAAAGTATGCCCACTTGGTTATTGAGATTGTGGGATTCTGGGGCAGAAAGTGTCTTGGTGAATGGCCCAGAAATAGTCAAGTTGGCCACCATGACTGTCTATCCTGCTCTCAGACAGAGGTTAGACGTAGGTAATTAATATCGTGATGAAAACCATTCCATACTAGAATGGTTAATGGCAGCTTGCCGTATGGTATGGCCTAATAAATCAGACATACCTTTACATACAGGCATGTGGTCCTCCATGGAGGACCTTCAAAATTATATCCGTGAACTGGGTGTAAGAGAGGCTATCTATGAAGATACATTTGATGGCCCTGATATGGTTAAATTTTCAGCAGGGATGAGAGATTTAATTCTACAGCAAGCTCCCTCCCATCTGTACGGCACCCTAGTTTCCATATTAAATCCCCTTGTTGCGTCAGAAGCCGTAGTCCAGCAGGCTGCCCAGTTAGTTGCAGACTTGGGAGAAACAGAACACCTGCGGACTAGGCGCAGTACTTGGTTTTTGGAGGAAGCAGAGGTCCTGCTGGTAAATAAAACCAAAATGCCGGCTACTCGAGCTCCTCCATCGGGACCCATAAGGGTATCCCGAAAACAAATGTTTAATGATTTAATTCGGGCTGGGGTCCAATTTGCTAAGATCGACCGCCAGCCCAACCATGTCCTTCTCCAGCTCTGGAGACAACTAAAGGGCAATCAAAAATTCCAAAACGACCCAAAGAAATCAAGGGTGAGGGTTATAGAGAGGGTTCCAACAACAACATGGAACCTAGACAATTTTATTGTTCCAAATAGGAAAAAAAAGCCACCTCAGGTGTCTCAGGCCACAATGCCTGAGCCATTGGAAGCAAAAAATTTGGCCATAGCACAATTCCTGGTGTCACAAGGGATGTTAGTCCCCGTAGGGCCTCCAGACGGGACCGGAGGCCCTATGTAGAATTAACGATTTATTGGTCCCAAAAAAATATTCAGAGAGTGATGGCATTGGTAGACACGGGAGCAGAAACATCAATTATCTATGGAGATCTGGGAAAATTTGGTGGCGACAGCGTGATGATTGGTGGTTTTCGGGAACAGACTATTCCTGTCACCCAAACATGGTTAAAATTGGGGGTTGGGCGTCTCCCACCCCGGGAGTACAAGGTGTCTATTGCCCCAGTCCAAGAACACATCCTGGGCATAGATATTCTCTGGGGTCTGGCTCTCCAAACAACTGTGGGAGAGTTCAGACTTCGTCAAACATGTATCAGTATCCGGGTGGTGCAGGCAATATGTCAACGGTTTACGGGCTGGTTCGGCCCGGTTCTGTGACGAGCGGGGTGGAGGGATCCGCAGATCCGCGCCTCCTGAAAAAAAGAAAACAGGGGACCCCAAAATAATTAAAACAGCGGCACTGATCTGAGGAGAAACAAACTAATTTACTAAGTATATTATCGGAATGCAAGATAACACACTATAATACAATATAATCAGAATTGAAGCTGGTAAGTCAAATAAAATGAGAGAGAGAATGTCCGAAAGGTGGATAGGCCTCATCACAACGCTGAGGTGAGTTGCGCAGTCCAGTTGAGCAGCAGGGAGACGGGAGCAGCGCCCACGACGAAGGGCAAGCGAGAAAGAGCATCAGGCGACCTTGCCAGGAGTTAAACCTCCTCTCCCTGACCGCAAGGTCCCCTGGGGAATGTAGTTGTTCTTCTCTTCAGGGCAGGTACCCAGGACTTGAGCACTGACAGTTAAAGTCCCAGTGCCCCACGTGATGTTATGATGTGGAATACCGAAAACCAAAAATCACAAAACCATGACATTCCACCCATTATTCTACATCACTACATCATGCTTTATATATATATATATATATATATATATATATATATATACACACACAAACAGTAATTACCAAACATTAAACACACGCACACACAAAAAGATCTGAATATTTACATGGAATTACTGGCTGCACTCCCCCAGCATCAAATTCCGTTGTGGTACCCACTGAACGTCCCCGTTTCTCTGCATCACCCACCAAGTGGACCCAGGTCCCTGGGCAAAAACAGTTCCACGAAGAGGTTTGCCCTTTCCAGAACCTGGAAGAACCCAAACTGCCTTTCCCAGCATGTTCTTTACATGTACTACAGGAACCTTATCTCCCTTGAGTGTATGTAGGGAGCTAGCAGGACCATCGCGATTGATTGATCCTCTAGTATTGACTAACCAGGTGGCTTCTGCCAAATGCTTCTCCCAATGCTTAAATGTTCCGACATCCATTGCTTTCAACATGGTTTTTAGCAACCCATTGTAGCGTTCAATTTTACCAGAAGCTGGTGCATGATAGGGGATATGATAAATCCACTCAATGCCATGATCTTTGGCCCAAGTATTTACAAGAGAATTTTTGAAATGAGTCCCATTATCTGACTCAATCCTTTCTGGGGTGCCATGTCGCCACAGGACTTGTTTCTCAAGACCCAGAATGGTGTTTCGGGCGGTAGCATAGGATACTGCAAAAGTTTCAAGCCACCCGGTGGTTGCCTCCACCATGGTGAGCACATAACGCTTACCATTGCGAGATCGTGGCAAAGTGATATAATCAACCTGCCATGCCTCCCCATATTTATACTTTTTCCATCGCCCTTCCTCCCAGAGAGGTTTCATCCTCTTGGCTTGTTTAATTGTGGCGCATGTGTCACAGTCATGGATAACCTGTGCAATGGCATCCATAGTTAAGTCCACCCCTCGGTCTCTGGCCCATTTGTATGTTGCATCTCTCCCTTGATGAACTGAGGTCTCATGGGCCCACCGAGCCAGAAATAATTCACCCTTGTTCTGCCAGTCCAGGTCTATTTGAGCCACCTCAATTTTTGCTGCTCGGTCTACCTGATGGTTATTTTGCTGTTCTTCAGTAGCCCGACACTTGGGCACATGAGCATCTACATGGCGCACCTTTACAACCATAGTCTTTGTTCGGGCAGCAATGTCTCTCCACAGTTCAGCAGCCCAAATAGGTTTACCCCTTCTTTGCCAGTTATTTTGCTCCCACTGCGGTAACCACCCCCATAAGGCATTTGCAACCATCCATGAGTCAGCGTAAAGATAGAGCACTGGCCACCTCTCCCGCTCAGCGACATCTAAGGCCAGTTGGACAGTCTTTACCTCTGCAAATTGGCTTGATTCTCCTTTCCCTTCAGTGGCCTCTGCAACTTGTTGTGTGGGGCTCCACACAGCAGATTTCCATCTGCGATGCTTTCCCACAATACGACATGATCCATCTGTGAACAGGGCATATTTCTTTTCATTCTCTGGTAGTTCATTGTATGGTGGGGCTTCTTTAGCACGTGATACTTCTGCTGGCGATGTTCCAGTCTTTTTACCTTCAGGCCAGTCCATGATCACCTCTAGAATTCCTGGACGGCTGAGGTTCCCCATCCGCGCTCGCTGTGTAATCAACGCAACCCACTTACTCCAAGTGGCATCAGTAGCATGATGGGTGGAGGGAACCTTTCCCTTAAACATCCAGTTCAACACTGGCAGTCGAGGTGCCAGAATGAGCTGTGTTTCAGTACCAACTACTTCAGAAGCAGCCCGAACCCCCTCATATGCAGCTAAGATCTCCTTCTCAGTTGGAGTGTAGCGCTCTTCAGACCCTCTGTACGCCCGACTCCAGAATCCCAGGAGTCGGCCTCGGGTCTCTCCTGAGGCTCTTTGCCACAAACTCCAAGTGGGACCTTTCTCTCCAGCAGCGGTATAGAGGATGTTCTTCACATCCTGTCCCATCCGTACTGGCCCTAGGGCCACAGCACGGGCTATCTCCTGTTTAATCTGTTCAAAAGCCTGCTGCTGCTCAGGACCCCATATAAACTCGTTCTTCATTCGTGTCACATGATAAAGGGGGCTTACAATGAGGCTGTAGTTTGGAACATGCATTCTCCAAAAACCCACTACGCCCAGAAACGATTGTGTCTCTTCCTTATTAGTGGGCGGAGACATGGCAGTGATTTTGTCGATCACATCTGTCGGGATGTGACGACGGCCATCTTGCCATTTTATGCCTAGGAACTGAATTTCCTGGGCAGGTCCTTTCACTTTGCTTCGCTTAATAGCAAAACCAGCACGGAGAAGGATCTGGATTATTTGCTCTCCTTTCTCAAAAACTTCCTTTGCTGTGTTGCCCCACACAATGATGCCATCCATGTATTGTAAGTGCTCAGGAGCACCTCCCTGTTCCAGCGCGGCTTGGATCAGCCCATGGCAAATGGTTGGGCTATGTTTCCACCCCTGGGGCAAACGATTCCAGGTATACTGAATGCCCCTCCAGGTGAAAGCGAAATGTGGCCTACATTCTTTGGCCAAAGGAATGGAGAAAAAGGCATTAGCAATGTCAATGGTGGCATACCACGTGGCTGCTTTTGACTCCAGTTCATACTGGAGTTCTAACATGTCTGGCACAGCAGCACTCAGTGGGGGTGTGACTTCATTCAGGCCATGGTAATCTACCGTCAGCCTCCATTCTCCACTGGCTTTACGCACTGGCCATATGGAGCTGTTAAAATGTGAGGGAGTTTTGCTGATCACTCCCTGACTCTCCAGTTGACGAATCAACTTATGAATGGGGAGCAAGGAATCCCTGTTGGTGCGGTACTGCCGCCTGTGCACCGTTTTTGTAGCTATCGGTACCTGTTGCTCTTTTACTCGCAGCAACCCCACAACAGATGGATCTTCTGATAGGCCAGGCAAAACAGACAGCTGCTTAATGTTGTCTGTGTCCACAGCAGCTATTCCAAAGGCCCATCGATACCCTTTGGGATCCTTAAAATATCCCCTTCTGAGGTAATCAATACCAAGTATACATGGAGCCCCTGGGCCTGTCACAATAGGGTGCTTTTGCCAGTCTTTACCAGTGAGGCTGATTTTGGCCTCCAACATAGTCAGCTCTTGGGAACCCCCAGTCACCCCATGAATATAAACTGATTTTGTCCCTTGGTGACTTGAGGGCATTAGGGTGCACTGAGCACCAGTGTCCACCAGGGCCTTATATTTCTGTGGTTCTGATGTGCCAGGCCATCTAATCCACACAGTCCAATACACTCTATTATCCCTTTCCCCCCCCTGGCTGGGGGCAGGGCCCCTCTATTTGTTACCTCCGTTGTCTGCAGCAACTAGAGCAATCACCCTCCCTGCCGAGTTGGACGTTCATGTTACTCAAGATGGCTTAGGTTGGGGCCTGTGGCAACACCAGAGTTCTGTTTGGACCCCCATTGGTTTCTGGTCAGGTTTGGCACGGAGCAGAAGAAAGATACAATATGATTGAAAAACAGTTATTGGCTGCCTATTCGGCATTACAGGCAGTAGAGCCAATAACTCAAACAGCTGCAGTTATAGTCAAGACCACTCTGCCAATTCAGGGGTGGGTGAAAGATCTGACCCACCTTCCTAAGACAGGGGTGGCCCAAGCACAAACAGTGGCACGATGGGTCGCCTATCTCAGCCAAAGGAGCAGTCTGTCTTCATCACCCTTGAAAGAAGAACTCCAGAAGATCCTAGGCCCAGTGACGTATCCCAGTGATGCACCAAAAGAAATACTGGTCGCTGCACCAGAGAAGAGTCCCGTTCAGGAGGGAAAATATCCTATCCCTGAAGATGCCTGGTACACAGATGGGTCCAACAAGGGCAACCCGAGCAAGTGGAGAGCAATAGCATACCATCCTTCCACCGAGACAATCTGGTTCGATGAGGGGGATGGTCAGAGCAGCCAATGGGCAGAACTGCGAGCCGTCTGGATGGTTATAACCAAGGAACCCGGTGATGGTATCCTGAACTTCTGCACGGATAGTTGGGCTGTGTACCGGGGGCTCACTCTTTGGATTGCACAGTGGGCCACCCAGGAATGGACTATCCACGCCCGACCGATCTGGGGCAAAGACATGTGGTTAGATATATGGAATACGGTCAAACACAGGACTGTACGTGTCTACCATGTTTCTGGTCATCAGCCCCTACAGTCACCGGGAAACGTTGAAGCCGACACACTGGCCGGAGTTCGATGGATTGAGAATTCACCATCTGAGAACATCGCCCGCTGGTTAGATCAGAAGCCCTGGCATGCTGGACAAAAGACAATGTGGGCAGCTGCTAAAGCGTGGGGACTGCCCATACAACTATCTGATATCGTCCAGGCATGCCAGGATTGCGACGCTTGCTCCAAGATGAGACCGAGATCGTTGCCCGAAACAACAGCCCATCTTGCTAGGGGACACAATCCTCTCCAGCGATGGCAGGTCGATTACATCGGGCCCCTTCCTCGTTCCAAAGGGGCAGGATACACCCTGACCTGTGTCGACACTGCAAGTGGGCTAGTGCAGGCCTATCCAGTACCGATAGCAAACCAGGCATATACCATCAAAGCACTCACTGATGTCTGCCTACGGGACACCTCAAGTCATCGAGAGCGACCAAGGGACTCAGTTTACTTGTGCAAAGATACAGCGCTGGGCAGAAGAAAATAACATCGAATGGCTGACGGAGACTAGCTCAAGATGCCTGGGACAGACGGGCTTAAGGCTCTGGTGGCGCAAAAGCAAAGTTTATTGTTGTTACAGGGTTTTTATATCTTTTAGCTACAGGAGTATACAATACTTAAATCAGATAACATTCATGCAGCTGACAGCAATACGTCATTATTTAATTAGCTCTTTCGTAGATTATGGTCAGTACAGTGATCAAAAGGCGTTCTCTCCACAGAACATGTTCTGCTCTTGGTCATGGAACGAAGAAGCTGTAACTTATGCTTGCCAGTTTCACATGGCAGTCCTTCCCTTTCAGGAGGGGCCGCATGTTTCACATGGCAGTCCTTCCCTTTCAGGAGGGGCCGCGTGTTCCCTGTTTGACCCTATCAGGCCAGCCAGGTCTGTTTTGCTTAACAGTCTTCCTCATTCCACCCTTTTCTATTTTATTAGACCAAGGGTGGTGGTGGTTTGTTTTTTGTGTTTTCCATTTCCAATTTTTTAAGATTTATATGCAAATTTTGGAATTTATTTGTTGTTATTTTCATCAAGCATAGACAAGCAAGAATTCCTATTATTATTATTATGGCAATGACTATCAGCCCATAAATTCCATTTCTAAATGATTTGAAGGATGGAAATGCAGATTTTAGAGCGCATATAAATGTAGTAGTTTGAGTTGCTACTGAAAGATCTATATGGTGCGATTGTATCATATCGTGAATGTGCTGTCTCAATTCCCTAAGATCTAATGATGTGTTCGCATTATTCCATATGCCTTGAAGATGATCTTGTATTTTGTTCCAAGAAAATTTTGTATTATTGTATTCAACAGGAGTCACACAGCTTGGTATTCTGCATGACACAGGAGAGATTCACGAGTAGCTATAATTTGTAACTGTCTTCCCAGGATGTCTACTGTATCCTTTAAGGAATTGAGACGCAGTTCAATCTTTTCATCCCATGTAGCTTGATTTTGTAACGCTTTAGATACATTAATTGATAATTCATTAACATAAGCTGCTGTCTGAATACTAGTTGTTAAAGAAATAGAAGCTACTGTAGTTACTGCTATGGCAGTAATGAGCGCAGCTATTCCGGCTATTATTAATCCGACCATTCGCTTAGATCTCTCTATTAATTGCGAAGAAGCTTCTTGGAGAATTTCCATTCCCTTATCAGCATACCAATAATGTGTCAAATTTACAGGAAGATAGACGTAATCGGGTTGCTTTACTAACAAGAAGGAACTACTGCTACTATTAAGACAATTAGAGATTACACAATCGGTACAACTCACTATGCTATTCACAATATTTAGTGGTCCGCTTAAAAAGGCATAAGGTTCTGGAACACAAGCTCGCATATAAAACTCAGTTGTATAACTCTCTGCAGTCATTGCCCATTTATTATTTATTTGAATCCAAGTCAAGTTTAATCGTTTTGCTTTGATTTTTTCCATGGCTGCAACTGCTTTCCATAAATTAGAATAGAACGTATGATTGTTTTTTGTCCAAATTCCTGAGACCAAATTAATTGGTCGCCCTTGATTTCCTATCATATTCCAATCACAGATAGTGGAATCAATGCACACCGTTTTGTTAGCTCGACATGCTCTCCATAAAGGTGCAAATTCTGTTTTTGGAGCGATTGTGCTTTGACATAAAGGAAAATTTAAGGGAGGCGTTCCAGAACCTCTTGTCCCATTAGCTAAATCTATATAGAGAAAATTCAGAGCCCAATGAATTCCTGTTGAAACATTGGTATCCCAATCTTGCTGCACTAACACTTTCTCACACAGGGATTGTATTTGATTCATCTGAAAACATATAGGCATACCATCAACCTTTCCAGAATAATTAAAATGAGCAGAGAACTCTATTATGTGTCCATCTGAATATTGCCCCATAAACATTGTTTGATTGTTGTAAACCGGAATGTCCACGGGTTCATCCCATGTTACTGGATGAATGATAGGAGGATTGGGTACAAATGCCCAATATGTTTCTGCATTACAGCCATGATGTAGGATCCACAAGGTACTAAGGATCAAGGCCACGAGTCGTATTCTCTCTTGCATCTTTCTTTCCCATGTCTGGGTTAGAGTCAATCTCTGCACCTTCCTTCGCAGTTTTCCCATTTTGGTTTTGGGCATGACGGACATATCTCTCCGGTATCCACCGTGGTGAGGTTTTGTCTGTAGGGAAAACACAAACATATCCTCTGCCCCAAATTAGTACAGGATCAGGACCATAAATTTTACCGTCCATTGGATTTCTCCAATATACCATTGGTTTATTTCTTGTTTTATTACTCCAATGTCTATCAGCAGCCGATTTTCCATTATCATCCAATGTCAAAAAATTTAAAACAAATAATGCATGTGATAACATAGAGGACGGAGTATCTTTAATTCCTCATGTCCCCCTTTTTATTTTCTTTAGTTGAGTTTTCAATAAATGATTAAATTTTTCTACTATGCCTTGGCCTTCTGGATTATATGGAATTCCAGTTTTATGGTAAATTTTAAAATGTCGACAAAAGGTTGCAAAACCGCTACTTACATAAGCTGGCTTGTTATCGGTTTTTAATGATTTCGGTGTTCCCATAATGCTAAAACAATGCAAAAGATGGTTGCATACATGAGAGAGTTTTTCACCAGACAAGGCTGAGGCTACTGCAAAGTGAGAGAAAGTGTCAATTGTTACATGGACATAAGAAGATTTTCCAAAAGAAGGTACATGCGTGATATCCATCTGCCATAAATCATTAGGCATTAATCCTCTGGGGTTCACTCCAAAATGAGGAACTGGTAATAAAGGGGCACAAGAAGAACCGTTCCGCATATTTGGAAGTCCAAAGCAAATATTCACCTCCACTTAACACAGCCTTTGCCAAGCTTTTCCAGTCAGAAGGGGGAAGGATATTAGCAGCTTTAAGCTCTTTCAGTTGTTTAAAAGGAATAGGCTCACAGTCATTCAGAATGCCACCGTTTGCAAGTTGACGCTGTATGACAGGGAAAACTTGAGACGGGGAAAAGTTGCCCAGAAAATTCATCAATTGTTTCCCCAGCTTTCCTTGCTTCTTTGAGCGCTAATTGCATAGGGGATTGTTGCATAAGCAAAGCATCTACTCCAGGCCGGGGAGGCATTCGCCCTGCTCGAAAGGCAGGTAAAACAGCAAGGGAATCTGATCGAGCCTGATCGACTATCTGTTGTGTCTGCACAGCGGCACCAGCAGCCTGTAACGCTGGGAATACAGCCGCTAAATCCTTATGGTGATATTCAGCAGCCTCTTTTTCTAACTCTCCCCAATCATCAGGGGGTAAAATTTCCTTTGTTATGTTAGTACCAGGAGGTTTACAAGGCGGCAAGTCGTTTGCTAATTTACAAATCAAAGGTTGCTCATATTGGGGAGGGGAGGGTGGGGGTGCCGATGGCATAGACAAAGGGATATGATCAAGAGATTTTGATCGCGACAAGGCAGGATTTAACTTTTCTGTTGAGCGAGTGGTCTGCTGCCACTTCTCATCTCCCGTGTCTCCTCTGAGACATTCTTTTATTAGAGTCCAAAGCGTAAAGGTATCAATAGGTACCTTCTCAGGACCATGCACAGCATAATAGCCCTGGAGTCTTTCACCTACTTTATTCCAAGTTTCAATATTAATAGTTCCATCCCTGGGAAACCAGGGGCATACTTCCTCTATAAAATCTAAAAAACGACTAATCTGACCCCGAGTCACTTTTACTCCTTGGGCAACTAATAATGATTTCAGCATTGCAGAAAAAATGCCTCGTTCTGTACTTGCAGCTTGTCCCATTTTATTTAACAATCTGTCCAATTCCCTAGTCCTTACCTCCCTATATCAACTTAACAACCGCGGCTCGTGGAAGGAAGCGACACCTTTGTCATTTGGAGTCCGAGATTCCCGGGTTTCGGCATCAAATGACGGAGACCAGCTCAAGACGCCTGGGACAGACGGGCTTAAGGCTCTGGTGGCGCAAAAGCAAAGTTTATTGTTGTTACAGGGTTTTTATATCTTTTAGCTACAGGAGTATACAATACTTAAATCAGATAACATTCATGCAGCTGACAGCAATACGTCATTATTTAATTAGCTCTTTCGTAGATTATGGTCAGTACAGTGATCAAAAGGCGTTCTCTCCACAGAACATGTTCTGCTCGTGGTCATGGAACGAAGAAGCTGTAACTTATGCTTGCCAGTTTCACATGGCAGTCCTTCCCTTTCAGGAGGGGCCGCATGTTTCACATGGCAGTCCTTCCCTTTCAGGAGGGGCCGCGTGTTCCCTGTTTGACCCTATCAGGCCAGCCAGGTCTGTTTTGCTTAACAGTCTTCCTCAAATGGCGATTCCACCTCCCATATAATCCAACGGGGGCAGGCCTTATCGAACGTTATAATGGTATTCTTAAGGCTGCCCTGAAGACAGACTCCCAGTCCTTGCAGGGGTGGACAAAAAGACTGTATGAAACCCTGCGGGACCTGAATGAAAGACCTCGAGACGGCAGACCCAGTGCCCTGAGAATGTTGCAGACAACATGGGCTGCCCCGCTTAGGATCCAAATTACGGGCACTGATCATCAGGTAAGACCCCAGATTGGTAATGAAAATAATCTTCTGCTCCCTGCCCCTGAAAATTTAGAGCCAGGTACCCATAAAATAAAATGGCCCTGGAAGGTGCAGGTAGGACCCAAGTGGTGTGGCCTACTTGCACCTTGAGGGAGACTATTGGAGGTGGGAGGCTCAGTAGTCCCTCCAGTAATAGGTACATGGCCTACTGATATTGTGGTCAACACTCCGATCTTTATTGCTAAAGGGACCCCCATCGTGTCCCTGTGCAGATCTGGACACCTCCTTTGGTGCCTGATATTGTTATGCAGCCGCAGACATCCGGCCAGAAGGTGTGGTACAGGCAGCCAGGATGTGCCCCAGTACAAGCGGAAGTGTTGACCCAAGACAGAAATACGGCCTGTATCTTGCCCTGGAGAGCAGACCTTCCCCTCCTGGTACGTGTGAAACATCTGTATTACTCCCCGTGAGTCTGTGAGCCTTCAGGACCACCGGAAGGAACAAAATGCCATCCGGTGTTCCAGTGTTGCTGTCAGATCACGTACAACACCCGGTGATGGTCTGCATGGGACTGATGGAACATAGAACTGACCTGCACCTCGTGCCTCCAGTCACATCATCGAGCACTGGCCCATAGAAGAATATAGACATCCACTAATCATCACTTGTCTTGAACTGTACCAACACACGTCGCGATAAAATTGTATAAGCGTCGCGATATACCGGATCTCTGTATTAGGGAAATCTTACCCTTTTGTTAACCTGATCATTGGTTCATGCTGTGAAGGGGTGGAGTGTATGGGAACTGCTGAGTCAGGGCCTGAACCTCTGATTGATCACCTGAGGCGAGCCATGAGTCAGCCAGAGGAGCACAGGTGAAGGCAATTCACCTGTGCTGCTGGAATGGGTGGAGCCAGGCTCCACCTCTCCTAGACCTGTGCCTCTGTGCCTGTGCCTATTTAAGAGCTGGCTACGAGAGGGGAAGGATCTTTTCTGGCGATCACCTTTCTTGGTGTTTTCTGGTGAACTCAACCGAAGGGTAAGCTCTTCCACTTATTCTCTTTTGTGATCGTTGTCTACTTTGTCTAATTCTCTTGATTTTATTGTGATTATAACTTCTTGATATCTATTGATTATACACAATTATATTGTGATTATAACATCTTGATTATACAATTATACACAATTATATTGTGGTTATAACATCTTGATTATACTGTCCCCATCAAATTTCCTCGGATCTCCATAGATAATTGATGTTTCTGCTCCCCTGTCTACCAATGCCGTAACTATCTGAATATTTTTTTGCTACCCAGTGCTGTTATAGGTAAGGTTCAGGCCTTCCCCATCCCAACAACATCAAAGCAGCTGCAAGAGTTTCTAGGTATATTGGGTTACTGGCGTTCCTTTATACCTCACCTAGCGCAGCTGCTAAGGCCACTATACAGACTCACAAAAAAGGGGCAGCTATGGGACTGGGAGAACACAGAACAGGATGCTTTCCAACAAGCAAAACTGGCAGTTAAACAAGCCCAGGCATTGGGTATATTCGATCCTACCCTCCCAGCCGAGTTGGACGTTCATGTTACTCAAGACGGCTTTGGATGGAGCCTGTGGCAATGCCAGAGCTCTGTTTTGACCCCCATTAGTTTCTGGTCTCAGGTTTGGCACGGAGCAGAAGAAAGATACAGTATGATTGAAAAGCAGTTATTGGCTGCCTATTCGGCATTACAGGCAGTAGAGCCAATAACTCAAACAGCTGCAGTTATAGTCAAGACAGCTCTGCCAATTCAGGGGTGGGTAAAAGATCTGACCCTCCTTCCTAAGACAGGGGTGGCCCTAGCACAAACAGTGGCACGATGGGTCGCCTACCTCAGCCAAAGGAGCAGTCTGTCTTCATCCCCCTTGAAAGAAGAACTCCAGAAAATCCTAGGCCCAGTGACGTATCCCAGTGATGCACCAAAGGAAATACTGGTCGCTGCACCAGAGAAGAGTCCTGTTCAGGAGGGAAAATATCCTATCCCTGAAGATGCCTGGTACACAGATGGGTCCAGCAAGGGCAACCCGAGCAAGTGGAGAGCAATAGCATACCATCCTTCCACCGAGACAATCTGGTTCGATGAGGGGGATGGTCAGAGCAGCCAATGGGCAGAACTGCGAGCTGTGTGGATGGTTATAACCAAGGAACCCGGTGATGGTATCCTGAACTTCTGCACGGATAGTTGGGCTGTGTACCGGGGGCTCACTCTTTGCATTGCACAGTGGGCCACCCAGGAATGGACTATCCACGCCCGACCGATCTGGGGCAAAGACATGTGGTTAGATATATGGAATACGGTCAAACACAGGACTGTACGTGTCTACCATGTTTCTGGTCATCAGCCCCTACAGTCACCGGGAAACGGTGAAGCCGACACACTGGCCGGAGTTCGATGGATTGAGAATTCACCATCTGAGAACATCGCCCGCTGGTTAGATCAGAAGCCCTGGCATGCTGGACAAAAGACAATGTGGGCAGCTGCTAAAGCGTGGGGACTGCCCATACAACTATCTGATATCGTCCAGGCATGCCAGGATTGCGACGCTTGCTCCAAGATGAGACCGAGATCGTTGCCCGAAACAACAGCCCATCTTGCTAGGGGACACAATCCTCTCCAGCGATGGCAGGTCGATTACATCGGGCCCCTTCCTCGTTCCGAAGGGGCAGGATACGCCCTGACCTGTGTCGACACTGCAAGTGGGCTAGTGCAGGCCTATCCAGTACCGATAGCAAACCAGGCATATACCATCAAAGCACTCACTGATGTCTGCCTACGGGACACCTCAAGTCATCGAGAGCGACCAAGGGACTCAGTTTACTTGTGCAAAGATACAGCGCTGGGCAGAAGAAAATAACATCGAATGGCTGACGGAGACTAGCTCAAGATGCCTGGGACAGACGGGCTTAAGGCTCTGGTGGCGCAAAAGCAAAGTTTATTGTTGTTACAGGGTTTTTATATCTTTTAGCTACAGGAGTATACAATACTTAAATCAGATAACATTCATGCAGCTGACAGCAATACGTCATTATTTAATTAGCTCTTTCGTAGATTATGGTCAGTACAGTGATCAAAAGGCGTTCTCTCCACAGAACATGTTCTGCTCTTGGTCATGGAACGAAGAAGCTGTAACTTATGCTTGCCAGTTTCACATGGCAGTCCTTCCCTTTCAGGAGGGGCCGCATGTTTCACATGGCAGTCCTTCCCTTTCAGGAGGGGCCGCGTGTTCCCTGTTTGACCCTATCAGGCCAGCCAGGTCTGTTTTGCTTAACAGTCTTCCTCATTCCACCCTTTTCTATTTTATTAGACCAAGGGTGGTGGTGGTTTGTTTTTTGTGTTTTCCATTTCCAATTTTTTAAGATTTATATGCAAATTTTGGAATTTATTTGTTGTTATTTTCATCAAGCATAGACAAGCAAGAATTCCTATTATTATTATTATGGCAATGACTATCAGCCCATAAATTCCATTTCTAAATGATTTGAAGGATGGAAATGCAGATTTTAGAGCGCATATAAATGTAGTAGTTTGAGTTGCTACTGAAAGATCTATATGGTGCGATTGTATCATATCGTGAATGTGCTGTCTCAATTCCCTAAGATCTAATGATGTGTTCGCATTATTCCATATGCCTTGAAGATGATCTTGTATTTTGTTCCAAGAAAATTTTGTATTATTGTATTCAACAGGAGTCACACAGCTTGGTATTCTGCATGACACAGGAGAGATTCACGAGTAGCTATAATTTGTAACTGTCTTCCCAGGATGTCTACTGTATCCTTTAAGGAATTGAGACGCAGTTCAATCTTTTCATCCCATGTAGCTTGATTTTGTAACGCTTTAGATACATTAATTGATAATTCATTAACATAAGCTGCTGTCTGAATACTAGTTGTTAAAGAAATAGAAGCTACTGTAGTTACTGCTATGGCAGTAATGAGCGCAGCTATTCCGGCTATTATTAATCCGACCATTCGCTTAGATCTCTCTATTAATTGCGAAGAAGCTTCTTGGAGAATTTCCATTCCCTTATCAGCATACCAATAATGTGTCAAATTTACAGGAAGATAGACGTAATCGGGTTGCTTTACTAACAAGAAGGAACTACTGCTACTATTAAGACAATTAGAGATTACACAATCGGTACAACTCACTATGCTATTCACAATATTTAGTGGTCCGCTTAAAAAGGCATAAGGTTCTGGAACACAAGCTCGCATATAAAACTCAGTTGTATAACTCTCTGCAGTCATTGCCCATTTATTATTTATTTGAATCCAAGTCAAGTTTAATCGTTTTGCTTTGATTTTTTCCATGGCTGCAACTGCTTTCCATAAATTAGAATAGAACGTATGATTGTTTTTTGTCCAAATTCCTGAGACCAAATTAATTGGTCGCCCTTGATTTCCTATCATATTCCAATCACAGATAGTGGAATCAATGCACACCGTTTTGTTAGCTCGACATGCTCTCCATAAAGGTGCAAATTCTGTTTTTGGAGCGATTGTGCTTTGACATAAAGGAAAATTTAAGGGAGGCGTTCCAGAACCTCTTGTCCCATTAGCTAAATCTATATAGAGAAAATTCAGAGCCCAATGAATTCCTGTTGAAACATTGGTATCCCAATCTTGCTGCACTAACACTTTCTCACACAGGGATTGTATTTGATTCATCTGAAAACATATAGGCATACCATCAACCTTTCCAGAATAATTAAAATGAGCAGAGAACTCTATTATGTGTCCATCTGAATATTGCCCCATAAACATTGTTTGATTGTTGTAAACCGGAATGTCCACGGGTTCATCCCATGTTACTGGATGAATGATAGGAGGATTGGGTACAAATGCCCAATATGTTTCTGCATTACAGCCATGATGTAGGATCCACAAGGTACTAAGGATCAAGGCCACGAGTCGTATTCTCTCTTGCATCTTTCTTTCCCATGTCTGGGTTAGAGTCAATCTCTGCACCTTCCTTCGCAGTTTTCCCATTTTGGTTTTGGGCATGACGGACATATCTCTCCGGTATCCACCGTGGTGAGGTTTTGTCTGTAGGGAAAACACAAACATATCCTCTGCCCCAAATTAGTACAGGATCAGGACCATAAATTTTACCGTCCATTGGATTTCTCCAATATACCATTGGTTTATTTCTTGTTTTATTACTCCAATGTCTATCAGCAGCCGATTTTCCATTATCATCCAATGTCAAAAAATTTAAAACAAATAATGCATGTGATAACATAGAGGACGGAGTATCTTTAATTCCTCATGTCCCCCTTTTTATTTTCTTTAGTTGAGTTTTCAATAAATGATTAAATTTTTCTACTATGCCTTGGCCTTCTGGATTATATGGAATTCCAGTTTTATGGTAAATTTTAAAATGTCGACAAAAGGTTGCAAAACCGCTACTTACATAAGCTGGCTTGTTATCGGTTTTTAATGATTTCGGTGTTCCCATAATGCTAAAACAATGCAAAAGATGGTTGCATACATGAGAGAGTTTTTCACCAGACAAGGCTGAGGCTACTGCAAAGTGAGAGAAAGTGTCAATTGTTACATGGACATAAGAAGATTTTCCAAAAGAAGGTACATGCGTGATATCCATCTGCCATAAATCATTAGGCATTAATCCTCTGGGGTTCACTCCAAAATGAGGAACTGGTAATAAAGGGGCACAAGAAGAACCGTTCCGCATATTTGGAAGTCCAAAGCAAATATTCACCTCCACTTAACACAGCCTTTGCCAAGCTTTTCCAGTCAGAAGGGGGAAGGATATTAGCAGCTTTAAGCTCTTTCAGTTGTTTAAAAGGAATAGGCTCACAGTCATTCAGAATGCCACCGTTTGCAAGTTGACGCTGTATGACAGGGAAAACTTGAGACGGGGAAAAGTTGCCCAGAAAATTCATCAATTGTTTCCCCAGCTTTCCTTGCTTCTTTGAGCGCTAATTGCATAGGGGATTGTTGCATAAGCAAAGCATCTACTCCAGGCCGGGGAGGCATTCGCCCTGCTCGAAAGGCAGGTAAAACAGCAAGGGAATCTGATCGAGCCTGATCGACTATCTGTTGTGTCTGCACAGCGGCACCAGCAGCCTGTAACGCTGGGAATACAGCCGCTAAATCCTTATGGTGATATTCAGCAGCCTCTTTTTCTAACTCTCCCCAATCATCAGGGGGTAAAATTTCCTTTGTTATGTTAGTACCAGGAGGTTTACAAGGCGGCAAGTCGTTTGCTAATTTACAAATCAAAGGTTGCTCATATTGGGGAGGGGAGGGTGGGGGTGCCGATGGCATAGACAAAGGGATATGATCAAGAGATTTTGATCGCGACAAGGCAGGATTTAACTTTTCTGTTGAGCGAGTGGTCTGCTGCCACTTCTCATCTCCCGTGTCTCCTCTGAGACATTCTTTTATTAGAGTCCAAAGCGTAAAGGTATCAATAGGTACCTTCTCAGGACCATGCACAGCATAATAGCCCTGGAGTCTTTCACCTACTTTATTCCAAGTTTCAATATTAATAGTTCCATCCCTGGGAAACCAGGGGCATACTTCCTCTATAAAATCTAAAAAACGACTAATCTGACCCCGAGTCACTTTTACTCCTTGGGCAACTAATAATGATTTCAGCATTGCAGAAAAAATGCCTCGTTCTGTACTTGCAGCTTGTCCCATTTTATTTAACAATCTGTCCAATTCCCTAGTCCTTACCTCCCTATATCAACTTAACAACCGCGGCTCGTGGAAGGAAGCGACACCTTTGTCATTTGGAGTCCGAGATTCCCGGGTTTCGGCATCAAATGACGGAGACCAGCTCAAGACGCCTGGGACAGACGGGCTTAAGGCTCTGGTGGCGCAAAAGCAAAGTTTATTGTTGTTACAGGGTTTTTATATCTTTTAGCTACAGGAGTATACAATACTTAAATCAGATAACATTCATGCAGCTGACAGCAATACGTCATTATTTAATTAGCTCTTTCGTAGATTATGGTCAGTACAGTGATCAAAAGGCGTTCTCTCCACAGAACATGTTCTGCTCGTGGTCATGGAACGAAGAAGCTGTAACTTATGCTTGCCAGTTTCACATGGCAGTCCTTCCCTTTCAGGAGGGGCCGCATGTTTCACATGGCAGTCCTTCCCTTTCAGGAGGGGCCGCGTGTTCCCTGTTTGACCCTATCAGGCCAGCCAGGTCTGTTTTGCTTAACAGTCTTCCTCAAATGGCGATTCCACCTCCCATATAATCCAACGGGGGCAGGCCTTATCGAACGTTATAATGGTATTCTTAAGGCTGCCCTGAAGACAGACTCCCAGTCCTTGCAGGGGTGGACAAAAAGACTGTATGAAACCCTGCGGGACCTGAATGAAAGACCTCGAGACGGCAGACCCAGTGCCCTGAGAATGTTGCAGACAACATGGGCTGCCCCGCTTAGGATCCAAATTACGGGCACTGATCATCAGGTAAGACCCCAGATTGGTAATGAAAATAATCTTCTGCTCCCTGCCCCTGAAAATTTAGAGCCAGGTACCCATAAAATAAAATGGCCCTGGAAGGTGCAGGTAGGACCCAAGTGGTGTGGCCTACTTGCACCTTGAGGGAGACTATTGGAGGTGGGAGGCTCAGTAGTCCCTCCAGTAATAGGTACATGGCCTACTGATATTGTGGTCAACACTCCGATCTTTATTGCTAAAGGGACCCCCATCGTGTCCCTGTGCAGATCTGGACACCTCCTTTGGTGCCTGATATTGTTATGCAGCCGCAGACATCCGGCCAGAAGGTGTGGTACAGGCAGCCAGGATGTGCCCCAGTACAAGCGGAAGTGTTGACCCAAGACAGAAATACGGCCTGTATCTTGCCCTGGAGAGCAGACCTTCCCCTCCTGGTACGTGTGAAACATCTGTATTACTCCCCGTGAGTCTGTGAGCCTTCAGGACCACCGGAAGGAACAAAATGCCATCCGGTGTTCCAGTGTTGCTGTCAGATCACGTACAACACCCGGTGATGGTCTGCATGGGACTGATGGAACATAGAACTGACCTGCACCTCGTGCCTCCAGTCACATCATCGAGCACTGGCCCATAGAAGAATATAGACATCCACTAATCATCACTTGTCTTGAACTGTACCAACACACGTCGCGATAAAATTGTATAAGCGTCGCGATATACCGGATCTCTGTATTAGGGAAATCTTACCCTTTTGTTAACCTGATCATTGGTTCATGCTGTGAAGGGGTGGAGTGTATGGGAACTGCTGAGTCAGGGCCTGAACCTCTGATTGATCACCTGAGGCGAGCCATGAGTCAGCCAGAGGAGCACAGGTGAAGGCAATTCACCTGTGCTGCTGGAATGGGTGGAGCCAGGCTCCACCTCTCCTAGACCTGTGCCTCTGTGCCTGTGCCTATTTAAGAGCTGGCTACGAGAGGGGAAGGATCTTTTCTGGCGATCACCTTTCTTGGTGTTTTCTGGTGAACTCAACCGAAGGGTAAGCTCTTCCACTTATTCTCTTTTGTGATCGTTGTCTACTTTGTCTAATTCTCTTGATTTTATTGTGATTATAACTTCTTGATATCTATTGATTATACACAATTATATTGTGATTATAACATCTTGATTATACAATTATACACAATTATATTGTGGTTATAACATCTTGATTATACTGTCCCCATCAAATTTCCTCGGATCTCCATAGATAATTGATGTTTCTGCTCCCCTGTCTACCAATGCCGTAACTATCTGAATATTTTTTTGCTACCCAGTGCTGTTATAGGTAAGGTTCAGGCCTTCCCCATCCCAACAACATCAAAGCAGCTGCAAGAGTTTCTAGGTATATTGGGTTACTGGCGTTCCTTTATACCTCACCTAGCGCAGCTGCTAAGGCCACTATACAGACTCACAAAAAAGGGGCAGCTATGGGACTGGGAGAACACAGAACAGGATGCTTTCCAACAAGCAAAACTGGCAGTTAAACAAGCCCAGGCATTGGGTATATTCGATCCTACCCTCCCAGCCGAGTTGGACGTTCATGTTACTCAAGACGGCTTTGGATGGAGCCTGTGGCAATGCCAGAGCTCTGTTTTGACCCCCATTAGTTTCTGGTCTCAGGTTTGGCACGGAGCAGAAGAAAGATACAGTATGATTGAAAAGCAGTTATTGGCTGCCTATTCGGCATTACAGGCAGTAGAGCCAATAACTCAAACAGCTGCAGTTATAGTCAAGACAGCTCTGCCAATTCAGGGGTGGGTAAAAGATCTGACCCTCCTTCCTAAGACAGGGGTGGCCCTAGCACAAACAGTGGCACGATGGGTCGCCTACCTCAGCCAAAGGAGCAGTCTGTCTTCATCCCCCTTGAAAGAAGAACTCCAGAAAATCCTAGGCCCAGTGACGTATCCCAGTGATGCACCAAAGGAAATACTGGTCGCTGCACCAGAGAAGAGTCCTGTTCAGGAGGGAAAATATCCTATCCCTGAAGATGCCTGGTACACAGATGGGTCCAGCAAGGGCAACCCGAGCAAGTGGAGAGCAATAGCATACCATCCTTCCACCGAGACAATCTGGTTCGATGAGGGGGATGGTCAGAGCAGCCAATGGGCAGAACTGCGAGCTGTGTGGATGGTTATAACCAAGGAACCCGGTGATGGTATCCTGAACTTCTGCACGGATAGTTGGGCTGTGTACCGGGGGCTCACTCTTTGCATTGCACAGTGGGCCACCCAGGAATGGACTATCCACGCCCGACCGATCTGGGGCAAAGACATGTGGTTAGATATATGGAATACGGTCAAACACAGGACTGTACGTGTCTACCATGTTTCTGGTCATCAGCCCCTACAGTCACCGGGAAACGGTGAAGCCGACACACTGGCCGGAGTTCGATGGATTGAGAATTCACCATCTGAGAACATCGCCCGCTGGTTAGATCAGAAGCCCTGGCATGCTGGACAAAAGACAATGTGGGCAGCTGCTAAAGCGTGGGGACTGCCCATACAACTATCTGATATCGTCCAGGCATGCCAGGATTGCGACGCTTGCTCCAAGATGAGACCGAGATCGTTGCCCGAAACAACAGCCCATCTTGCTAGGGGACACAATCCTCTCCAGCGATGGCAGGTCGATTACATCGGGCCCCTTCCTCGTTCCGAAGGGGCAGGATACGCCCTGACCTGTGTCGACACTGCAAGTGGGCTAGTGCAGGCCTATCCAGTACCGATAGCAAACCAGGCATATACCATCAAAGCACTCACTGATGTCTGCCTACGGGACACCTCAAGTCATCGAGAGCGACCAAGGGACTCAGTTTACTTGTGCAAAGATATAGCGCTGGGCAGAAGAAAATAACATCGAATGGCGATTCCACCTCCCATATAATCCAACGGGGGCAGGCCTCATCGAACGTTATAATGGTATTCTTAAGGCTGCCCTGAAGACAGACTCCCAGTCCTTGCAGGGGTGGACAAAAAGACTGCATGAAACCCTGCGGGACCTGAATGAAAGACCTCAAGATGGCAGACCCAGTGCCCTGAGAATGTTGCAGACAACATGGGCTGCCCCGCTTAGGATCCAAATTACGGGCACTGATCATCAGGTAAGACCCCAGATTGGTAATGAAAATAATCTTCTGCTCCCTGCCCCTGAAAATTTAGAGCCAGGTACCCATAAAATAAAATGGCCCTGGAAGGTGCAGGTAGGACCCAAGTGGTGTGGCCTATTTGCACCTTGGGGGAGACTATTGGAGGTGGGAGGCTCAGTAGTCCCTCCAGTAATAGGTACATGGCCTACTGATATTGTGGTCAACACTCCGATCTTTATTGCTAAAGGGACCCCCATCGTGTCCCTGTGCAGATCTGGACATCTCCTTTGGTGCCTGATATTGTTATGCAGCCGCAGACATCCGGCCAGAAGGTGTGGTACAGGCAGCCAGGATGTGCCCCAGTACAAGCGGAAGTGTTGACCCAAGACAGAAATACGGCCTGTATCTTGCCCTGGAGAGCAGACCTTCCCCTCCTGGTACGTGTGAAACATCTGTATTACTCCCCGTGAGTCTGTGAGCCTTCAGGACCACCGGAAGGAACAAAATGCCATCCGGTGTTCCAGTGTTGCTGTCAGATCACGTGCAACACCCGGTGATGGTCTGCATGGGACTGATGGAACATAGAACTGACCTGCACCTCACGGCCACATGCCTCCAGTCACATCACTGACCACTGGCCCATAGAAGAGTATGGACATCCGCTGATCATCACTTGTCTTGAATTGTACCAACACATGTCGCGATAAAATTGTATAAGCGTCGCGATATAGCGGATCTCTGTATTAGGGAAAGCTTACCCTTTAGTTAACCTGATCATTGGTTCATGCTGTGAAGGGGTGGAGTGTATGGGAACTGCTGAGTCAGGGCCTGAACCTCTGATTGATCACCTGAGGCGAGCCATGAGTCAGCCAGAGGAGCACTGGTGAAGGCAAGTCACCTAGACTTATTTAACAGCTGGCTACCATTGGGCAGGATTTTTGTGGAGATTGTCTCTACTGGTGTTTTGTTGGTGAGCCCAGCATAAGGGTAAGCCTTCCATTTATTCTTTTTTGTTATCATAGTCTACTTTGCCTTACTCTCTTGTTTATTTTGTGATTGTAGCAGCCTTATATTCTTTGATTATACAGTGTATTATAGAATGATTAGCTCTTTCGTCCCACTAATCAGGATTTTAAATTATGACCACGCAGCACCTGAGGCAAAGGCACACGCTAAGGGAGCTAACCTTGATAGTGTATTATGTTTTGCAAGCAGGTGTTCCACTTGGGCTCTGTATCATGCATTGGCCACGTGGATGCAGTGTACAAATGGAAAATACCCTTCGAACCCTGAGAAGAATAAAAGCAGGACAGAATCTGTGATGGGTGAGAGTGGAAAAGTGCACCTCAAAGCAGGGGATGCCCTGCTGGCACTGCCTATTGCATTCACCACCACCATGTTCTTTCGCTCTCTTTTTCTTCAGGTTGTTGTTTCTCAAGGGTCTGTAAGTAATAATGCCCCTAGTGATACTCTAGCACATTTGCCCACTAATATTGATTCTATCTGACATGCAAAAAGCTGTACAACGATTAATTTTCTGTTAGCCCAAAGGCACGATCATGAGCACTCTAAAAGCATTTGTTGTACTAATTTTAGTGATCATTCAAAATCAATATATCAGAATATATGAAAGTTGAAGACCTCTTTCTAACCAGTTAGAGATTAACACAGAACGGGACCATCAGGAATTTATTTCCAGGTTGCAGAAAACTTGAGTTGCAGACCAAACACGTATTTGTTCTTTTTAGTAGGTTAACAGTATTTCTTGTCATTATGCTATGTTTGCCTTGTCTACTTTCTCTCATTTAGAGTATTGTCAATTGAGGCCTTGATTGAGTTATAATGATTGTTATTAATATAATTAGTGTTATTATTTTATAGTGTTGTCATGGTTCTATGTTCTAAGTGTGGTAGTAGTTTGCGAATGAACAAAAAAGGGGGATTTGTGGGAATACAAGAAAAACTGTTCGGAGCAGAAGCTGTGGAGCAAGATAAACAGCATGAGAACGAAGGACACCTCTAGAAGAAGAAAGAATGTCTCAGGGCTCTGATTGGATAAGTGCCTGTGTGAATGGTTGAAGAGTGTTTTGTAGAATGCTCTGTTGACATGTAAAGGTGGATGGGAAAGCTAGGAAAATGAAAAAACTTGTGAGGGTATATAAGTGATGTGAGTACTTGTGAATCATCCAAATCATTTATTACATTTGAGTCTGTGCATCAGACACTGCATATATATACCTATATCCTGAGCGTGCATTCCTGGGGAAGGTTCATCTAGAAGAGAAGTGATGCAAACTATCAGGGACTCACCCAAGTGAAGTAGAAAGACTCCCATAAAGAACTATGGCAGCAGAAACCATGAAATAAATAAATATTATCCAATTCTAATGCAGAAACAACGTTTGATTCCCACAGTATTAGTATTCCACCTCATAACATCATGTAATGCACTGGGAGTTGAAGTGTTAGTGCTCCAGTTCCAAGTAGCTGTCCCAAAAGAGAAGAATAACTACATTCCCCAGGAGGCTGTTCACTGTGTTGTTATCATTTCTGCTCAGGGGGAACAGATATAAGGCCTTGGTAGGTCATCTGATGGCCCTTCTTTGTCAGGCTCTCCTTCCTGCTGCTCAACCAGACTGCGCATTTCTACTCAGTGTTATGGTGAGGCCTATCCACCTTTTGTACACTCTCTCTCATTATATTTGATTTATTAGCTTCAATTCTAATTATATTGTATTATTGTGTGTTATCTTGCATTCCGGTACCATTTTTTGTAATTTAGTTTGTTTCTCCTCAGATCGTTGCTGCTGTTTTTAATTATTTTGGGGTCCCCTGTTTCCCTTTTCCAGAGGCTCGGATTTGCGAAAATCTCTCCACCCCACTAGTCTTGGCACTGGGCCGAACCAGCCTGTAAACCATTGACATTTTTGTTGGAGAATGCAGGCAAAGAGTTGCTTTTTAGATTTTTAGAACAAATCTCTCTCTCTCTGCTCTCTGAGATCTTTGAGAAAGTTTCTCTCTTTCCCTGTTTGTCTCTGCTCACCGAAAACTTGACCTTGAAAGTCCAGGCAGACTGCCAGTATTCTGGGATACTTTAAGCACTGCTATCTTGTTTCTGTAAAGAGGAAAAAGATGATTCTGCTTTCTCTTTTAAACATATTTTCAGAGGGAGCTGCTAATTTTGCAGAACTTGGAATTTTTAAACAGATTCCCAGTTTCTCCTTTGAATCCTTTATGCAGTTTTTGATCATCTGATCACGTTGTTAATCTCCCTGAATGCACTGTTCATTATTTTACTTATTTCATTCAGTATCTGGATTTATAGTATTCTGAGGAAGCCTCCCCCAGAACCAGAGAATATTCCCAGAGAAAAGACCTCCAATCCGAGCAAGACACCCTCTGGTCTGAGAGAGATTCCTTCTGGTCCAAGAGGAACATCCTCAAGTCTGATCGAGAAATACTTTGAGCTGAGCGAGACAGCTTCCAGTTCACAATATTTAGTCTCCAAACTGAACGAAGCAACATCTGGGCTCATCGAGTCATGCTCGAATCTGAACTAAATACCCTCATAAATGAACAAGATTTGTTTCGTTTTCCGTCCTCTTACAGGGGCAACTGACATTAATTGTGGTGCCTCCTGTGGTTGATCAGGTTGGTCAGTTCCTATGCTCTCACCCTCTAGCTCTGTTTGGAGTCTGTTGTGTGGGAACTGCTGAGTCAGGGCCTGAACCTCTGATTGATCACCTGAGGCGAGCCATGAGTCAGCCAGAGAAGCACAGGTGAAGGCAATTCACCTGTGCTGCCGGAAGGGGTGGAGCCTGGCTCCACCTCTCCTAGACCTATTAAAGAGCTGGCTACCAGTGGGGAAGGATCTTTTCTAGAGATCGCCTCTTTTGGTGTTTTGTAGATGAGCCCAGCATAAGGGTAAGCCTTTCATTTATTTTCTTTTGTTATCATTGTCCACTTTGTCTAACTCTCTTGATTATATTGTGTTTGTAACATCTTGATATTCATTGATTATACAACTGTGTTCTTCAGCTCACCCTTTTTATCCAGGCTGTTGCTGGGAGGGGGTGAGTTGGTTCCTCTTTCTTTGATACCTTGTTCTGTACCACCTGTGTCTCAAAGAGTCTGTTATCGCCTTTGTTTACTTTACATTTTGGCAAGCCAGGCAGCTAACTATCTTTAAAAATATTCAATTATAAGCCTTTTAAAATATTTGCTGTGGCATTTCTGAACAATGTCATGGGATGGTTTGGATGGGGAAAGACTAGCCCTTTGACTGAAGTTTTTCCAGGGCACATCCTGGGATTCCTGGGATCCCCATATCAAGAGATTGCTTCTAACATTGAAAAATGGGGCCCCCTGCTGGATGGAGAAAATGTCCAGGAGTCCCCCCCGCCTGGCTGAGTATTTTAATAGTCTTAACCAAAATATACTTACTACTCAAGAACAATGGTTAGCTGCATCCATGGTGTTGTGGCCACTGCTGATGGCCTTGAACCAGCTAAACATAAATGAAGAGGCTCTCTGATGAAAATCAAGTATTATGTGACCATGTTGAAAAACTGAAGAGACAGGTCACAACTTTGATGGGGAAAAAACATAATCTGATCGTTCCCCTACAGAAGATCTGGAATATATCTCTAGAAGTAACCGGGGACTCTGTACAAAAGAATCCACTTAAAATGAATTCAGTAAAGGAAAGCACTAAAAGGTCAGATCTTGTGGCTCCACTAGGGCTAGATTTCTTTAAGGTCTGACCAGTTGTAACTCAAAAAAAAAATAAAAAAAGACAGGATAGGCTAGCAGAACTGCCCCCTGACCAGTGGCCCCCCCATCTCAGACCATGCTATATGGAGCATCTTGCCATATACAGCAGCTGAATTAATGGATCCAGTACAGCGGTTTAGACAAAAACAGAGTGCACCAGTGTGGCTGCCCCAATTATATGACAGGGGCAGAAAGTGTTGTGTAGAATGATTTAGAAATTTCAGAACTCGCATCCATTACCACTCACCCTGCCCGTGGGCAAAGACTATATGCAGCTGTCCAACATAATTAGGAAACTCGTTCACTGACCACAGAATCACAGAATGGCCAGGGATGGAAGGGACCTCAAAGATCATGTATCTCCAACCCCCCTGCCACATGCAGGGCCACCAACCTCCAGATGTAATACTAGACCAGGCTGCCTAGGGCCACATCTAATCTGGCCTTGAACACCACCGGGATGGGGCATCTGCAATCTCTCTGGGCAGCCTGTTCTAGCACCTCACCACTTTCATAGTAAAGAACTTCCCCCTGACATCCAACCTAAATCTCTCCTCCCTCAACTTAAAACCATTTCCCCTTGTCCTGCAGTTATCTACCCTTTCAAAGAGTTGATTCCCCTCCTGTTTGTAGGCTCCCTTTAGATATTGAAAGGCTGCAATTAGGTCACCCCACAGCCTTCTTTTCTCCAGCCTGAACAAGCCCAGCTCCCTCAGCCTGTCTTCATAGAGGAGGTGCTCCAGTCCCCTGATCATCTCTGTGGTTCTCCTCTGGACCCTCTCCAACAGCTCCCTGTCTTTCTTGCACTGGGAGCTCCAGACCTAGACACTGTACTGCAGATGGGGCCTCACAAGAGCAGAGTAGAAGGGGACAATCACCTCCCTGTCCCTGCTGGCTACCCCTCTTCTGATGGAGCCCAGGAAACCATTTGCTTTTTGAGCTGCAAGGGCACACTGCTGGCTCGTGTTATGCTTTTCATCTATTAAGACCTCCAGGTCCTTCTCTGCCTGGGATTCCTCTGGCCCAAGTGCAAAACTCTGCTCTTTGCCGTGTTGAACCTCATCAGGTTCACCCAGGCCCACCTTTCTAGCCTGTCAAGGTCCTTCTGAATGGCATCCCTTCCTTCCACCGTATCAACCGCAACACTCAGCTTGGTGTCATCAGCAAACTTGCTGAGGGTGCACTCAATTATGTCATTGATGGCATTGATAAAGATGTTAAAGAGCACTGGTCCCAAGAGAGACCCCCGGGGGACGCCACTCATTACCGGCCTCCACCTGAACATACAACCATTGATCACCACGCTATGTCTGCAGCCTTTCAACCAATTTCTTATCCACTGAGTGGTCCACCCATCAAATCCACATCCCTCCAATTTGGAGATAAGGATGTGGTGGGGGACCATGTCAAAGGCCTTGCTCAAGTCCAGGTAAATGACATCAGTTGCCTTCTCCTCGTCCACCAAAGCCATCACTCCATCATAGAAGGCCACCAGATTACTTAAGCATGACCTTCCCCTGATGAAGCTGTGCTGGCTGTCTCAGATCACACGCTCATTCCTCATGTGATCAAGCATGTCATCCAGGATGTTCTGTTCCTGGATCTTCTCAGGCACAGAGGTGAGACTCACCAGCCTGTAGTTCCCCAGGTCCTCCTTGCTCCCTTCCTTGTAAATGGGAGTGACCTGATCCTTCCTCCTGTCATCCGGGACCTCATCTGACAGCCATGACTTTTCAAATATAGTAGAGAGTAGCTCAGCAACCACCTCAGCCAGATCCTTCAGAACCCTGGGATGCACGCCATCTGGCTCTGTATACTTGTACACATTGTCTCATGAGGCAGTCTCAAACCTGCTCTGTCCTCACGGGGGGGATTTAACCACCCCGGTCTCCACCTAGAGGTTTAGGGATGCAGGGCTCAGGGACACGCGAAATACTGGAATCCTGGCTGCCAGTCCTGAGGCAGAAAACTCATTCAGTACCTCAGCCTTCTCTTCATCTGCTAAAGTCAATTCTCCTTTTACATTTACCAAAGGAGGTACACTTGCTTTGACCTGTCTCTTCTGGCCAATGTACCTGTAGAAAGTCTTCCTATTGTTTTCTACGTCCTTCATCAAATTCAGTTCTGCCTGCGCCTTGGCTTTCCTGATCTCATGTCTGCAAATTCAGACGGCATCCCTGTACTCTTCCCAGTTGGGGATCGAATGATTAATGGCCGAATGCCATATAACTTGGCCAAATAAGAGCAACATACCATTAAATATGGGTCTACGGTCCTGTATGGAGAACTTGCAAAACTATATTTGAGAATTACACATGAAAGAGACATGAGGAGGATTTTGAGAGCCTGGACCTGAAAAAATTTTCAGCAGGAATGAGGGATCTCATCCTGCAGCAAGCTCCGCCACATCAGTATGGTACTTACGTATCCATGCAGAATCTCCTAGTGGCCTCAGAGGCCATAATACAACAGGCTGCCCAGTTGGTGGCAGATCTGGGGGAGACAGAAAGCCCACGGGCCAGAAGCAGTGTCCCAATGGTAGTGGAAAGGTCAGAAATCCACCTACCACCACAACCTAGGAGACCAGGCCTCTATGGTAATTCAATCTGGACCCATAAGGGTCTCAAGGAAACAAGTGTTCAATGACCTGTTTAGAGCAGGAGTTCAATTTCAAAAGACTGACGGACAGCCTAATCAGGTCTTACTACATCTAAGGATACAATTATCAGACAGTCAGATATTCCAATCCTCCCCTAAAAGGGAAGGAGTTAGACTCATAGAACAGGTTCCACAAGACATGGGGTATCTAGAAGTCCCACCAAAAAAAAATGTAAACCCACTCAGGTGGCCCAGGCAACTACAGTTGAGCCATCA